>NW_028186379.1:1831382-1912286 GCF_003343005.1 Rhea americana
GGAGCTCCGTGTCCCGCCGGCTGCCCGCTGTCGCCCCTCCGGCGCGGTCCTCGTGGCCCCCTCTGCAGCTGGGCCGCGCCCCCGGCGCAAGGGGAGGCAGGGCCGCCTTGGTTTTGCCTCTGGTCTGGGCGCACGCCTGCTCCCCGCCGGAGCCTCCTCCCTCAGGGAAGGGGCAGTTGCCGCTTGATAGAAAAAAAGGAGAAGTGCCAGCCCCAGGTCTTAGGCGGCCCTCGGCCCCGTAGCACTGAGCGTCTGGCACTCTCAAGACTGTTGTGCACAAATCACACAAATTACCTTACTACGAAGTAAGGTAATCCTGCTACTCCCTGTTTTTACACTTTCAATGTCTTAAATCTCAAAAAGAAAGAACCTRCCTTCCAGATGTTTTTCACTGCACACTTAGGACTGCTTTTCTGGGTGTAGTTAACGTGTTTTCACATTTCTCTGTAGCCGTGACAGCCAGGCACAAATGTCTTCGTGCAAATGACAGCTGAAGTTCTCAGATGTTCTCTGACCAGAGTAGAGGTGAGGCTAACAACTGTCCCATAACTTGCACTCAAATATTGAGAGACTTAGCAGTACCCATAGGAAGCTGTGGTCTGTAACCAAGAACTTAAAAATACCCATCCTTATAGAAGAGCTGGAATAACTTACTTCAAAATACTCATTACTACCCCCAAAATGCGCTTGTAGATACTAACATCAGCCAAAATGAAGTAATAATATCTTTAACATAGRATTTCCTTGAATAACATGAAACATCACAGTTTGCAAACTAGTTTTAAACGTAATCTAATGAAACAGTAGGAATTGTGGATGGGGGAAAAGTGGAACAAGGTTATAGTAATACCATTACACTTACTTGGGTACGTTGTAGAAACAATATACCTACCATCATGTTTTCTCTTCTCAACTCTGCTGTCTCCTACAGGCAAAAATGGAACCTGTCCCACTAAATTGCTGACCAAAGAGAATGCTGTTCCATGGCCTTTAATAGAGGATTTGTGTGCCACTAAGTCAGTAAGCAGGACTAACCTAGTCTGAATCAGCTGTGGGGYCACTATTAAACGTGAATTAGGTTAAGACATAAAGTTTACAAGGCTTTAGTGCTCTTTTGTGGATTTTATGCTGACTGTATAAGACATCTGATTAGCATAAAGCTTGCTACTGTAAAGTTAATTTATCAGTTTTGAGCTTTGCTTTAAACAAACTCAAGCTGGTAGAGTGAATTTATACCAGATCAGTGGTTTGCATCGTAGTGCCATATCATTTTTGATCAGGCACTAGGAGTCCTAAAGCTAGATTTACTATATCAAACCAAGCCCATGGTATCAGTGGTAGGGCTGAGTTAAACAGTTCTCTCTTTCTACTTTCTTCCCATTAAGTTAATTCCCAGCTAGGAATCTGATTCATTGCACAGCTACATTAAAAAAAAAAGTGTTGGGTTTGGGATCAACATGGAGACAGGCCGTACAGCTGCGTCTTGGGAGCAGAAACAATGTGTTAAACCATTCATACGACCAAACCTTTAGGTTAGCATCACCAAAGTTTCAGCACAGCCAGTCTAAGACTGCACTTCAAGGCTTCTGAAGGGAACATTGGCTCATTTTTTCTGAGATACTTGTTTCTCTCCATTCCTTTGCATTTCTGATGATGTGTGTGTTTCAGCCACATCAGTTTCCAGTCGTATCAGTGAGATGATCCAACTCACCACATGGCCACATAAGCTAGAGGTGATGACAGAAGTGGTGATGAAGAACTGTTGCTTCTGGTGACTCTGTGATTATAGACAAAACTTAACTTTCACTTTTCCCATAATCCTGAAGAGAGAAATTCTCCCCACTACTTTTCATATTAATATCCTGTCAGCKTCCTTTATTTTTAAGTTATAGATTCAAATGTGTTACTTGCCCATGATGTTTTTGAACTATCTATTTTTGTCCTTTTCGTTCTGAAACTACCCCTACAAAGGTCTCTAACTTTGGATYCCAGTTGTAAAGCTCCTACTATCTTGAAACCTTGAAGGGTTGTTCTTAGTTGATTTTTATTCTATTGCCTTCTCTTAGTTTGCCTGTGCCTGTTGTGGATTTCATTCCAGTGAATATTCTCCCTCATCTGTTTTCAAAATCTTTAAGAACTTGAAGACTTCTGCATTCACCCTGGTCTGTCATGCAAATTACCTCAACTTGTATTCAGTGCCCAAGGTATGAAAATGTATATTTTACATTGATTYGGGAAAGCTCTTAATCCAAAATGGATGTTCTGCAGGAGGCACATAACAGATACATAACTACRCTACATCAACTACATAACAGTAGCTACCTGTGATGTTCCTTTGTCGAGTTTATTAGCTCACTTGACTGTATTGTAGTTGTGATGATGTAAGGATATAAGATTGAAGTTACCTTCTATAGCTGCTTCAGAAAGCAGACACTCCTATTCCTAAGTTTTGTACCACCCCTCTATCCCTAGGCTTGGTTATATGCCCTTCCTCTTGCTCCACGTGTGTTAATAATCTGATTGCACAATAAATGATTCAACTAAGTAGCTAAACTAACCTGTTTTTCTGCCAGTTTAGTGAGTTGAATCAACTCAGTTTGGGATTCAAAGAGCACCARAGTTGGAGCAAGGAAAGAACACTAGAGAAGGGAAAGGAGCCTTCCACTTGAGCAGCAAAGCAAGCCATAATATGTAACTTTTAAGAAAGGCAGGCTTTGTAAGGGGAAGCAGTATCTTTTATTATAGTAGCTGATAYAGTTGCAAAGAGGCAGACACACTTTCTCCCCTTCCAAAAAACTTATTAGATATAGGAATAGCAACTACTCTACAGTAGTACCTCTTCCTGGAAATCTTGCTTTGTTTTCAAAACATTGAATTGAACAAACTGAAATTCCTTTTCTTCCCGTCAGTTCCCTCGTTCTTTGTCCCTGTTGGTAATTTACCGATTTTGGTAATGCTTTCCTTTACATGGGATATTTAACCTGAATAACTTTTTTCAAATTCCTTTTTCTTCCAGACTGCAAGCAAGTATACTTTATCYTTGTGTCCCTTCTCTTCATAAAAAGGCATAAATGCCACTAATACATTGAATTTAAAAAATTACTTTTTCCCCCTGTTCTTTCTAGTCTAGTAATTAGTAGCTTCTTGTCTCCAAGATATCAAGAAGGGTGTGGGAAAGAGGGGAGGGCAAAATAAATTCTTATCAGTGTTTATATGTAAACAAAGATAGCTTTGGCAGCACTTCAAATCCTTCATGTGTCCTTAAGGCAGAGAGATAAATAGGAGCTCCTAAGTGATTTTTGTCTGTCTTTCATTCTGATTCTTTACTTGACTTACTCTTATTCTTGCTCTTTTAGCAGTTCAGGTTTCACATCCCTACATGTTTTTCCAGGTTGCTATCACCTTCACCATAATGATTGTCCCCTAATTCTTCTCTGTAGGGACTCTCATGCTGCCAATACCTTCATATCTTCTTCTTTTTTTCTTTCCGCTGCTCTGAAGTCTTCTACCTACCACATTTCATTCCTTCCCTTAATGGATTAGGACATCATTAATTATGTTTTGTTTGSTACAGCAATTGTCAGGAAAGAGGAAGCATTTCCTTGCCCTCAGCTATGTCTGCAGTACTGTGGTTATTTGCTATTTCAAGTGCAGAGAGGTGATGATAAGTGCTGACACATGCTGGCTTGCTATTGGTAACCACTAAATCCAAGCAGACACAGCGTTACCTTTATACAGCAACTACTTCTTACACAGCTGCATGTTGTAGTACTCTGTTCCTGCCTTCTGTCTGTGCCTCTGTGCAATATTCTGTCCTCTGATCATTCACTCACTTACCCCCAAGMCCTAGTAATGCTTGTGACAAACACAGGCATTCCCAAATGCATAGCTGATGCTTGCAAAATTCGACATCCTTCATTTGCTTATAGACACAAAAGATATTCTCTGCAAGCCTCTCTCCTCCATCTGTTTCAGTCAAGGCACAGAGTCCTCTGGTGTCAYTGATACAACGGAGTGAAATCAGATTTTTAGACTCAGTTGGGAATCTGAGGAGAGACACTCTTTTCCTTTACTTGGTTGTGCCTTTAAGTAGGCGTGAGTATTTCATGAATGCTTTGGCAGAATCTTGTATGTTAGTTGGCTTAGTCCRTAAACTTTGGAAGAGCTTAAAAGGTGAAATTTTCTCAAAGTTGTATATTTAAGAGAGTCTGGTTTGGTTATCAATAAATCTCAAGCCAGAATTAGACACTGAGATTTCTTATATTAAAACCTGAAATATCACCAAATGCACTTCTACAGAAGGAAAAGTAAGGCCCTGCAGATTTTCATTCTGTTCTTTGCATTGAGTGAAGGATTACACATAGTGTGTGGATCCAACAGACCCATACAGCGATTTCATTCCTCCTCTGCTGTTCTAGTCTATAATTGTAGATGGAACACTGCCTCTGAAATACAGTCTCATCATTAAATTTCAGAAAGGAGCTTATGGAGCACAGAAATGTGTAAAATATGTTGTGTAAGGTTTCTTTTTGACATGTAATTCTGTCACTTYTTCAGTACTTAGCCTCCAAATAATTTTCATAACTTTGAAACTTCTTCACTTTCTGTATATCTGATGTAAATTCTCKGTAAAATAAAAATAAATTTATAGAAATATATATTTACATGGAAGAGGAAGAGGTAAATATAGCTTTCATACAAGCCTGCATGTTAAATTTTTGCTACAGTATGTAACTCATTTTTAACTCCCACTGAAAAGATTTGTCATCAGCTAGGTCACGTAACAGTATTGATAAGCTTACAGGCTTCCAAGCAATAGGTTGCTAATTAAATAAGTTTTCCTTCTACTCATTGTGATACTCTGCTAAAAACTCTGMTAGATATTATAATACAAATTAGATCCAGACGTAAAGTTGTGGGGGAAAAAKTAGTAGGGAAAACAAAAGCCAAACTACTAATACATCAATCCTTATGGTAGCAAAGAAGAAAATGGTGTTCAAGGATGGCAGTGATTACGTCTAGCTAGATAGATGAGAATTTGCACTGTTTTTCACTGAATTTCACAGAATTTTCTTTCATATGAAAGAAAAGCTATCTGATGCCTAAGCATTCAGATGATTCAGAAATTAAACTTCCTTAATATGAATACTTTGAAGAATCTCCTGCGCTCCCAAATCTTAACACTTTAGATTTTACAGAACATTAATTCTAGAAAAGTCCCAATTTTATTGGTTGTATAATGGCGCCTGAAGCAAGAAATTCTCTTTCTCTTCCCTTCCACAGTACCTCAAACTGAAGCAGACAAATCTGAAGGAAAAAATAAGGAAAAAGGTTAATATGGTAGTTAARGAATATAAAAAAGGCCACACTGCCCAGAGGCAAGAGGCAGCTGACTCCCACGCTGACAAAGCAGACAATATCCTACAGGAATGTACAAGGCCTGGACTGTAGGAAAAAGAGCAAAAGGGGAGGATCATAAAAAGCACAGATGGGCTTGGAGACCAAGCCCCAGGCAGCCAGTGTTGCAGGAGACAGACTGGAGGGGAACATGGTTAAGGACAAAGGACTCATAAATGAAGGTGCAGGGAGAGAAATAGGAAGCAGATGTTTCAAAAGGATGAAGAAAAGTGATGGTRATAGAAAAGCAGATAGAAAAGAACACTACAGAAAAAGGAAATTTACATGAAAATAATTGAACAAAGAATATTATAAGTTAATGAAAATCTGTTTAACTTAACTGCATCAGATTTTTTTCTACCAGCACCAGTCCATCTACCCCCAAACTTGCACACCTTCATTTTCTTCTAAATTGATTTTATTTAGATACTGCCTTAAGAGAGTCTCTCATTGGTGGTGAGATAGGAGAGACATTATCATAATTTGTTCTGAAAGAAAATTGGACTAAAATCCATCTATAGATTCACATACGTACAATCACAGCTAAAATTCTGGAGTTGGACAGAACTACTACTTACTTTCTGAATCAGTTCAGAAATAGAATCTGATGCTCAAATCTTTGGTCTTTGCTAAGAAACTCCAGTGACAAATAATAATTCTTCCAAAGCAACTGAAGTGGCATCTACAAAGGAGCATAGCTTTCTAGAATGGTTATTTCTCTTTTCCAGACTAGAGCATAACTTTCTTTTCTACTKGAAAAGTAAAATATTTCACCAATATTTTAACTTGCATTTATTTTCATTATCAAAGAATTTGTTTGCAAACATTAAATTATTTCAGWATTATAGTTTAAAAAGAAATTTGAAAATGAGAAGAATTCAGTGAAGTGTCACAAGAATGATTAAACAGGAATGACTGGAAGACAGGACATGCCTTACRGTATAAAAATTGAAGGATGAGGTGATGATAATGAAGTTGTTTAATAGCAGTCTATAGAGCATGGTCGCATCAGGAAAAAAAATCATATCTATTATCTATCATACAAATTAATACGAGTCAATAGCTAGAAATCTTTTTTTTCCTCTATGYAGCCCCATTTAGAAACAAAGAATGTTTTTTGGTCAGGAAGCTGAAGAAGGAAGAAATGTGATAYGATATTTCCCAACTTTTCTGTCCCATGGCAACAACACCAGCAAATGGCATATGGCAGGCAATGTCATAAGTAGCTCCTACAGCCAATCTGTTCCTTAGTACTGACTTCCTGTTGCCACAAGCAATATTAAAGCAACATGTTGCCCTTGAGACAGAGGCTAATATTCTCARTGTCAAGTGAACAAGATGCATCTATGCCCTGAATGGTACAAAAGGTACACGGCACTGCCAGTGCCAAGCAGAGATCCGAGAATCCGGTAAGCGGATAGGAGAAGCAATGTGCATTATTGTAGCACTCCTTCAAACTCAAGCCCACACCTTTCAGCAGGTGGAGCCACAGTAGTACATTTTAGCTTGTCTGATTCCTGACCTAGTGTTCCTATACTTAGAGAGGTGATCTTCATGCCACATTCAATTATATAATAAAAACATGGTCCAAGATATTTGCAGAAAGACTCATAGTGGTCTTTTATCCCAATACATTTTCTCCATAGGACTATTTTTATTTCTGGTAGGCAACTGCAAGCCGTAAAAAATGAAGCCATAGGAAGCATAATAAATAACAACTGATGCATCATTATAAGTCTGCTTCCCAGGAAAAAAAAAAAAAAGGAACGGGGAAAACAATGCATTTTGATGTCAACATCAGCAACATTTCTGGATCCTGATTTTGTGTCCTTAATCATACTGACATCAAGTCAGTAGAAATTTTTGCAATTGTGAAAACTTTTTGTTCCAATGGGACCTACAGATTACTCACTCTTTTGATTGTTTACAAAACAGTGGAATTCTGTCTTGACAGATACAGCACAATAACCATATTCCATTTTCTGTTTTGTATTTCCCAGAAACATTTTCAATTGAGATTTAAGTATTTAATTTCAACTTCATAAAAGTTATTGAATATTAAATAAATAGCAACTACATACTAAAACATATTTGCAGAGTATTATGGCTATGCAATAGGTTCATATCAATTTCACAGTTATGAATCTATTACATAATTTTAAATCTTTGGTGAATGTTTAATAATGAGTATTCAAATAACATACATCAACTGTCCTATTAAATCTGAATTAATTGTGGCTCAGKGAACATTAACTTAAAAGGTTACCTATTTTCCCAGCAGATCTGATCTTTGTTTCATATTTTTTTTTCATTAAAATTAATGTTAAAGACTTTGTGTAAATTTGTTTCATTTAGAATATTGTTACTAGGTGCCTGAAATATCTGGGAATCACATTCTCCCAAGCTTTTCTACTAATAGAGATATTAAAGATTTCTCCACTTTTCTTCTAGTGTAATTAGCATTACCTGGAGATAATAAAAACATTACATATTTGTTTTTAAAAAGTAATCGCTATTGAGTAAAGGAGTTGACATTCAATAGTTTATCAAAATCAGTAAGTTAAAAGTTGGCTGTAGGGTTTGCATATTTTGAATTTACAAAATGACCAGCTCACAGGAAGATACGTAAGAAATTTTTTGAAATACGTTTCTTCTCTAAATGAATGAGCATCACCACAGAATTGATCTAAAAGCAACTGAATCCCTTGCAGTCTTCTGCACGCCAAATAWGAGAAGCTAGGATAATGCTGGATTTAGACTTTGGCTTCTATCAGTTGCCAAAGACTGCACAAAAATAAGCAAGAGCAGGCATGAGAGTATTTTCATCTCTGAACTGAGATGTTTCATTGGAGAAAGAGACAAGATTCACGGAAATTATTGTCAGAAGAAACTCCTGAATCACTTCAACTAACTTATACTATAAAAGGGCATGAAAGCCCGTTCTGACCTCAGAGAATTGTTACCTGATTCAAGCTCTCTAGAAAAAGATTTCTTAATCTGAAAACATCCAGAGCTAGACAAGCCATTGCTTCTCTTGGTATTCTATTCCCATTTTCCGTTCAGCTTCAGTGTTAAAAATAAACATCTATTTTATTTTGGGGGGATTCAGTTATGCTGATTTTAAAGAGAGTAAGGCATTATTTAGCATCCCATGTCTAATTCTCATGATTGGATGTATATAGTCATATTATCACTTAGTCTTCGTAAAATCAAACARTCTCTCTCATGCAGAAATTTGTCCTAGCCCCTTGAATCACTTTAGTGAATTTTTTCTTCACTCTTTCTAGTTTTGCAGCATCCCCAAACACAGTTGCCAAAATTATACAGTATTCTAATACTAGGCTCATCGATACGATATGAAACAGCTTCTATGTTTCAACTCAGCATTCCTTTTATATTTCCAATGACTTTTTTTTTTCTTCCACTGTGCATTGAACATCAGTGTTCAGGCACGCACTGAATAGTCTGTTGTTTTGTAAATTGACCTCGAATTCTGGTTCCCGTCTAGATACCGTATTTAGATACACCTGTGTATGAAGACACATGTAAGTTTTTAACTAGAAACAATATGGCATCCAGCTTCATGTATTGAATGTTAGTTTTGCATGAAGGACTACAGGCTTCTGAAACCAAACTTTTGATGTTTTACTAGGAGAACTATTACAGTGATGCTGTAATAACATCTAACATAACTAAACCACCGTCACACCAGAATTGTGTTTTTGCTCTTCTTACGCAGTTTCTGCTTGAAACCTGCATCTTTCAAATTACAGTCATAAAATAATATAGATTGGAAGAGACATCTATAGATCATCTGGTCCAACTCCAGCTCTAGGCAGGGCCAGCTTCTATATTCAAGGTTGCTCAGGGCCTTGTCCAGTTCTATACAGGTTCTTGTTCAAGTTCCAGGCAAGCTGCTGCAGTCCCAAGGAATCTGCTATATTACCCTGTACATATTATCCATCACTATAACAGACATACATTTCAGCAAATATTTATTTATTTACAGAATTGAAATTAAAACATGGTATAGTATCTGGACTAAGTCTCTCATGAGATGCACTAGAAACATCTCAGGCCCAGTTCCCATAGGTATCATTTTAAGTGTATTATTTTTTGAGTGCTTAATCCAGATAACACATTGCCAATTGGTAACACRTAGCATTGATTTCTTTTAAACCAGAATTCTGTTTAGTGTGTTATTATAGCACTCTGCAAGAAATTAGATCTCTGAAGTTACCTCTATCAATCAAACCTGTCTCACRAAAGAATGAGCTCAAATATTTATAAGAGCTGTACTTAAAATATATATATATATACACACATACATACATACATATATATATATATAAAATTTTGTCTTTGTTGATCAGYTAAATCCTGTGTTGACTTTTGCTATATGCTTCAAGTTTAAAGGTTCACATAGGTCACGGTGCTTTGAATACTGGTACAACAATAATGCTGCTTCTGCTCTCTGGAGTTCTTTCAGCACGTACTAAAGTGAGTATCTCCAAGTAAGAGATATCCTTAGCAGACTCTCCTTGGAGTCTCAGCCACAGCTAATTGATCTTTTTTATAAAAAAAAATATTATCCTTAATAGATGTTGTTTCACATCCTCCAAGGTCACTAGTGAGGAGTCAAAACCCAATATGTTACTTGTGCAAGATTGCTGACTTCCATATATTAAATATACAGTTTTGAACTGCATTTTCTGCACTCCTGTGCAGACCTGTTAGGTTTGTCCATTAGCTCCTGTTTTGCAACATCTTGCAGCCAGGCTGTTCGCCTAAGTTTGCAGTGCCATCTTGTAATTTTTCTCCCACTCCGTAACACTGTATACCAGATGCATCAATTAACTATCTGTAGCTGACATACAAAGTTATAGAGCAGGATGGTGGCTGGGGTGATAATGTCACATCAGGTKAGTGGGCAAAGGTTACCTGTTAGAAAGCACATTCCTGAAGTGCAGGCTAATATTGAGCCTATCTGTCCAGCTTTTAATTTGATGTACAGAATCTTAAGAGAATCTGGGTTTGTATTTGCTGTAGGAGTGAAATAGTGTTGGGGAGTATTGTTCCACAGTTCTTTCTAGAGATCACCCTGTGGACTCTTTTCCATAGAAGTTGAGTAGGAAGGAAGCTGATGGCGGCTGCTATGGTAAAAGAGTACAAGCTTCATAATCCTGTCCAGTCTGAGAAAATAGGGAGCGCTTAAAAAGAGTTAAACTGTGTTAGTTAGACATATAATGTAGACAGATTTTACTACCCTTTAAATGTATAGAGGTTTGTGGCTGAATGCTGAGTCAGTTGATTCATGATCCAAAGATACTAAGCAAGCAATGTAACAGTGCCAACATTTTACTTTGCTGCCCCTCTCAACCTGTAGAGGTACACACTTAGGCTAAACAAGAAGTACCGGCAACAAGAGAAGGCATGGTTTTGTGAGCCAAAGATGAGTAACCACTTCTCTTTTCCAATTTGAGTAGAACTTTCTCCTTTGATCACTGAAGTCATTTGTTGATCAAACTGGATTTTACTAGTCAAGTGTTACTGTTTAGTGCTTACTCTGAAATATCACTCTGTCTTCATTTCAGGAAATCAAAGGGGAGTTATATTACATTTTTAAGAATGAGACTAAGCAATGGATGAAGAGAGGTGAAGAAGAATTATAGGCCACTAAGTTTAACTGCAATATCTGACATTTAACTGGAATAACTAGCAAAGCAAGAGCAGTCAGTATGTAAACAGCTAAAAGAAAAAGCAGTGATGAATCAGTAACACATTTGTAAAAAGCATAAATCAAGCTCAACCAAATTAATTGGTTTCTTTCATGGAATAAAGTACGTATAAAGGAAGCATGGCAGACAAAACTTCTTGATGTTAGTAAGACACTGATACTGGTTGCACATGACGATCTTAGAAGGAAGTTAAAAGAGAGTGGATGAAACCAATATAAAATGGATACACAGATAAAATAAATGAAACACTGAGAAAGTTTATGAACACTTCAGATGGTGGCTGGGAAGGGGTCAAATACATTTCAGATGACCAAATATCTTACATGACACAATAAGACTTGAGATRTGGCAGGCAGAGGTTTATTTAAAAGAAGCAAAAACAAACAAAACAAAACAACCCCCTCCCCMAWAAAAGAGACCAAAAGATCATAAAACAGCATCTAGTACAAGAAACACCTAAATAAAGAAACTGAATAGACTAGCAAAAATTACAGCCATTTTGGTTCTATGCCAGCACCAGAATAGCTTACATCACCATCGTTTTTCTGCTACACAGCTGAGTTTCTTTATTTAGATGTATTAAATACTCTAAAGCATATCTAAATAGAGCTTTGATGACTGCAGGATTATCTCAAATTTATTTATTGACATTGCTTCTGTTGACTGATATTCCTGTCCATTCATCTAAAAACTCCATGATTTATGAAATGTTTATGTCTTTTTGTTGTGACTGAGAGAGAAAAGATGTCTAGTAGCATGATAAGTCTCTGGAAACTTTTGCTACATTTTCTTTATAAAAGCAAGTAAAGATTGCCATGATTGTTTATTTACGTTTATCACAGGAAATATTCACTTAGGTGGCAGCAACCTAAGAGTTGCTCTATTTTGGATTTCAGGAATACAGTACAAAAACCTGTTCTCAAAAGCTGACCAATCAGGCCTCCAATTGCAATAACATCACAGTAAATCAATATTCTAATTTTAATTACCCTCCCCACCTTCAAAAATCTGTATTATGAAAAGCCCTTATTAGTCCGCTACAAAATGATAAACATGACTCATAATTTTTGTAATGTAAAGACAGTTCCTTTCCGCAAGATGCTTGCAGTCTTAAAAAGCTGAGTTCAACAAATAAGCATTCTCATGATTTCTCCAAATTGTATCTCACCAATCTGATTCTCACTGGTCAGAAAACAGTGTTCATAGCATTTTACATTAAGAGTTTAGCCAGATGGAATCCACTTTACATTAAACAATCTAATCCTTTGTAATTTTGGAGCTGGGTGAAAGAGCTATAAGCAAGTTTATACTTCTGGCTTAAAATACCAGAGGTGCTTGAGCTGACAGTCTGTACATCTTCTGCTCTCAGGCAGACTTTGTCAGTGAAAGAAAGGCCCCTCGTCTTTAGCATTTGTGCCCCAGATAGTCTAGCAAGCTGTTGTGCTCATATCTTCAGAGCATGCTGCAATTTTCCTAGGCTCTTTTTCTGAATAGAGCATATAATGTCAGGAGAATAATTTTGTCTTTATAAACAATGCCCATGTTGATGACTATATTGTTTATAAAACTCACCTATTTTATGTTCAAGCAGTACATTATATAAATGTGAAAATAAATGCCTGTTTTAGAGTCTTAAAGATGCACAGCTGAAGACTTCCTTCCTCTTCTAAATGCAAATGCTATTAAAATCACTTTTTCAGCAATTAAAGAGCATTAGGTAGACTCTCAGTTAAGATAAATTTACCTCAAGAATGTATTCATCACTCTCTTCAAAAGTAAAGCCCAAAAGCAGAATGCACATAGTTGCCAGCAGCTTTAGTTAAAGCTAAAATTAGCTATGCTGATTAAATGGATTTTGCATAACCTTAGCTATTAATCCTTCATATCAGTCTTTTTTTTCCTTTGAAAAACCTTGAAGTACCAATAACCTAAAGGTTTATAGAGTTACTTTTTAATACTACTTAGTTAAGATTTAATCCTTTGTATAATAGTTAACATTGGCACCATCTTTTAATAGCCAAAGATTTCTAACATGCACTTACCTAACAAAAAAGATATATTTGATTCCATGCAAAGAATGGCAAAACACATAAAGCAGCAGAACTTTAATTTAAAGAATTAAAAATGTATTTAGAAGAAATGAAATTGAAGTAACAGTAAATTAATCYTTCAGTTTTCACCCTTTCTGTAAATGGTAGTCTTTCAGACCTTTAAAATATTTCTTTTCATGCTAAATTCTCTCCCTTTCCAATTTCTTTAACTCAGTTCCTTATTTTCTAATAACTAGATTGTTCTCCATCTTACCTGGCTAAGCAGGGCATAAATTCCATTTTCTAGTGAGACCAGTATAGAATTTGACTCATAACCTGTTTTGGAAAACAGCCCTTATTTCATAGATCTTTCCTCTAAACTAGCAAGATAGCACTAAGGCTCAGATAGTACTGAGTCTATTATTTTGCTGTCAGAGACAAATTAAATTGCCTCTTTTAAAAGCTGAAATCATTCCTATTCTCAGACCAGGACAAGGGGGAATCGGGTAAATTGTTCTTACTGAAGTGGTGTATCACTGAGAACTTGCCTCTTGTTGTGGCTGCTCTGCTAAGAGAGAGTTCTCTCCCTGAAGATTAATCTAACACACTTTGCTTCTTGTTTGCTTCAGGCAAAGAGTGCAAATATTGTTAGTTACCAAAGCTCAGCTGACACCTGGAAGCTCATTAGTTTACAATAATTCCTTGGTGGGCTCGAGCCCTGCCTYGGAGTTCCATAGCATTTTCTCCCGTGCTTTTTCATACAAAAATTAATCAGYGTTCACATTTTAGAATAATTGGCATTTTCTGATATTTATTTCTTATCACCAGTAATTTGAAGAGAGTTTGGGAGCCTCAGTGATTCTGCTTTCTTCCACCTGGAAATATTTGAAAAAAAATCCCCAAATAAGCTACTATGGGTAGTTAATAATTTTAGTTCTCTCTTTTGCCAGACAGCCAATTMAAAAAATCAATTATAAAGCAAATTATTAATTAGTTAAGAATTAATGTTTTTACTCTTTTATATCAATTAGGCTTCTTTCCTCTGTGTTTAAGCATTAATTTATTAATTGTTTTAACCACCGCTTCATCAGCAGTGAACYGAGAGCAGCTGACAGTTGTGTTTTGTTTATGTATTTGATCAATACAACCAGCATTGATCATGCCACATTCTGCTGAGTAATTGGCCAGTAAAATTGGGTATTTGGAAACTAATGACTTAGTGGTTCAAGAGTCAATTCAGTAAAAAACTAAAGTTGGCTAAAACAGACTTTTTTSCCTTCCTTTTTCTATTTCTTCAGTGGGTGGTCTTGTGGGTGATCTGTCATCTCATCTCCAATCTTCCAGTTTTTCCTCTTTATTAATGATGGACTTGTTCCATAGATTGCCCTACTATACTGTCTATGTTGCATTGCCAAAGCAGTAGCAATAGCTCTCCAAATTGAGAGCATAATGACATTTGCAGGTAAATTTCCTTAAATTTTCTTTCTGTCCTTTTCAGGTACTTTTAACTCTTTCACACTTTCATAGCTGAAATTTCTCAGATATGATCGTTTCCCAAACTTCAATTTTATCTGAAGTGTTAGCAAAAAACTTTTCATCCAGCCCCCTGATCTTAAGTTGTGTAACAGGTCTTTTCTCATGTGAAGGATTGTGTTTTCTCGTACAGAAATTTAAGCAATGGTTAAAGCAGAAGACTTCAAAATTTAACTCAGAGAGCACATAGTATAGACACATTATTTTCAGTGGTTTATTATAAGTCTATTCCTGTTTGGTAGAGTTACATAGATTATCAAAGCTATGTTTCTCTTTCAACAGTGTGGGTCACATGTGGAAAGAAATAGAACTTTGAAACTCTAATGCAAATTATGAGATTGCCAATGTTTGGAGAGTTTAATTTTTTCCTCTTTGATGGATTCRTATTTCAGAGTAAGTTCATGTGAACATTTATCTCACTAAATGATGTGGTGCCTTCGCTCAGAAAACTGGCACCTAGGAGAGACTGCACTAGGGTCAAAGAATCATAAAGAGACATAATACCTGAAAAAGCAAGTGGGATGAATGAACTCATGGGAGCTTAAACATACTAGATGSTGCAAGTGGGATAATGTCATTCCTCCATAGATTTCAGTGAAATTAGAGAAAACTTCCTTGCCCACTATTCAGAAGAGCTCGCTATGGTCACTGAATAACACTGCTCATTTTTTCTTCTCCCTTTGCATAGTGACAGTCACAATTTCTTGCAGTTATGTTAGGCTCAAGTAGCCCAACAATCTTTTGAGMTATTCCCAGCCTTCAGCAGAAACTTTCTTTCATTTATCATAGTAATGGATAGCTTCAGTATATATACACRAACATAGATTGAGAAGAGTTTGGATTCAAGTTGTAATGATTGCTAAGAGGATAAATTGTAAAGTGCTGTGTAGACAGCAACAGAGATAAACCAAAATGGAAAAACATAGCAGGGTTTTTGATACTGTTTAGTGAAAAAGCTATTATTGTTTGCAGATAGATTTACCACATCTGTTAAAATTCTAGWCCCACAGTAAAACACTGATCTGCCCTCTTATAAGATTGTGATCACAACTCACTTCAAAGGCAATTAGAATTATTTCCTCTGTAAAACCACCTCTTCCTCTGACAAATTCACAGGAGAAATTTGAATGATAAAAACTATCAAAAAAGGWAATCTCTAATGTCATTTACAGTACTCTTATTTGAATTGATTGTATACTGAATACAAACCTTTAAGATTTACTTCTCCACAGGAGTTGAGATACTGCAGTATTGACTTAAATTTAATAGGCAGTCGTTCATTTAACTTTTAAAATACAAAATAAATTCAGTTCAGGAAACTCGTCATTGCAAAGTTATAGATGAAAAGATCTGTTTCAGCATGCAGTCAACARTACGTATGGGTTGCTGCATACAAACTGTTTAGAAGGGCAGAGTGATACATGACTTTAAGTTTCAGGTCTTCTTTCTGACATTTTAATGTTTCACTTATAAAGCTCCATTAATGTCATTTTTTGAGAGGTTGTATTAAGTTTCCCATTCTGTTGAGTATTTTTACACATATATGCTCCAGGACAAAGCAGCACTGTAATCTGATTTTTAATATGTACATAAATAGAGAAGACAGTTAAACCTAACAAAGTACTCTTAGCTTTCCATTTTTCTAATTGTATGCAGTAAAACAAAACATCTGTTAACATGTTTTCCTAATTCTTCAGATATGTGCTCGATGCAAAATAATTCTGCAGTAGGTGTGAGAAGGTACAGATAGGTATAGTCCCCTGAAAAGGACGTTTGCCTGATGAAAGATCAAGATGTTTTCCTAATCCTGATATTGATCTTTTGTATGGCCTTTGAGAAATTGTCTTTTCTCTAGGGACTCTGTTTTTCTTCCAAAGGTCTTTTCAGGGACAGAGAATGAGAATCTGAATATAGCAGCGTTGGAATCATTGCACTGGGATGTTTCCTGTGTTGTGGTATTTAGGAACAGTTATCATTTGTTTTTTTCAGGAATCTGTGTACTTTGATGGTGTATTCCCTGCTTAGATCTTACCTTTCCATTTGCTCATACATGATCTCTTCTCTAGGAACAGTAATTATGATTCCTAGCCATTGAAAAACTTGGCACGTTCAAGAAAAAGAAGTTCCAAAAAATTAATAGCATCATTCTTTGTGTATTATTTTTCAATTAGGGGAGAGACTAAACCATTGGCTACAGAATTGCTAGAGAAGATAGCTAGGTGTTGCCAGAAACAGAAGATATAATATTCACCACATCTTCTCTTAAGAAAATATTCTCAGCTTGCTTGATTGTGCTGACATTGTCATTGAACTTTCCTAGGAGAACAACAGTTTTGTTTTGTTTAAACCTTCTCCTTGAAAGGCAAAGTATGCTTAAGGCAGTAGTCCGCTATGTAACAATTGCAAGCTTTATAAGCAGTAGCACATGACAGAGCATGCTGAGAGATGCACATCTTGAGTCTGATCTAGGCAGCAGTCCAAGACTGTATGCTGCAACTCCAAGAGAAATATGGATTTTTTTTTAATGTGCACCACCTGCAGCCCATAGAAAACCTTTAGAAATCCTATATATAATATACCTTAATAAGGTGGGTGCCTAATCTTGGTTAGGAGTGGGAGAGCAAAACAAAAATCCCAGTCCCTTGTGCAGTAACCATTTAAGATCGCATTGCCATACTGGCAGTTCAACCATGTTAGAAGAAGGCTGAGATAATAGCTTTTAAACGATCAGTTACAGATCTGTGAAAAAAGACAGATTTTAGTCAAAGGAACAATTCAGGTACCATTCATGTGCTATAGTTTCTTCTCCTTTCATTCACGTTGACTAATGGGTTTATTTTCATGAAAGCTAAGATACGATAGAATTTACAAAGATTTTAATAAAAAGCTTGTGTTGATTTTGTTCAGCGAATTGTTCTATCTATATAGTCTCTGAAGTGAGAGAGTTTATATTCTGTTCTACAAATAAGAAAYGTGGTAGAATTTGACTTTTTCTGTCTCGCTCTGAGGCATTCCAAGCTATGATGTTTCAAAGGAAGAAAACAGCAAATATGGAAGGAATGACTTTAAAAAGTAGAGATGATTATGAATTTTTTATGATTTTTTTTTACTGTTARCAACTGATAGATCCATTAGTACCCAAACATTTTTCTAGAAGCTTACCATTGTGATACACTTTTTGTCAGTAAGATATCCAGATGTCAAAACAAAGGAAGAGAATTTTCAGGTTCAACTCAGAATAGCCAATACCTGCTACTTAGGACACTCATCTGGTTAGTGAGAAATCCATATTTGATCCTGACTTGAGCAAAATAAAAACTTAATCTTTCTTTCTAATATTTCATCTAAGACTTCTAGGCATCATGCCTCTATTCTTGGTTGTTCAAGGGCCTCTATTCTTGGGGTAGAAGGCTGCTTGCCGTTCTCTTTGGTTTCAGATTTGTCCTGGTAYGGACCAGAGGTGTTTAAAACAGGAGATTCTGCAAGAAGAAAACAACATTGCACACACAACTCCATTTAAAAGAGAAATGGACATAAGTCTGTATTTGGGGCTGAGGTTTTTTGGTTGGTTGTTTTTTAATCTAGGATTTGTAAACCTATGTAGATATGAAAGSTTCTTTCTAGGGCTAGAAAGAAGATTTATTTCTACAGATCACCTGCGATCGTGTCAGCATCCAGGGACTTTCCTACAACATACATAAAGAAGAAGGTCTTAAAAACAAACAAACAAAAAAACCACTGTATCATCCAAAATTTTAATATTAAATTATATGTATGCAAATTTCACATATCAGTTGACTTGATAAAAGTAATTGTTTTCTTTACGAAAGCCTCTGCAAAATAACTGAGCAATTTCTGAGAACAAACCTAGGAAAATACAATGTTTTGGCTATTAATAATATAGAAGCATTAGCATTTTCAGACACTGAAGGAGTGAATTGAAATTTGGACACAAATGACACCTGCGTGTCAGCATGCATCTCTTTGCCRTATCTGGTAACATTCACTCAGATTTGGACCCAGGATAAAAATTGGAAAGCATGCACTTCATAAATACTCAGTGGAGAACTTGTTGGAGTTTGGTAGCATAACTGACCAAAARTTCAACCCACTTTGAGAACAGCTTCCTTGCATTAACTGATTGGACCATTCCAGCACAGTTTGATCAGGCTCCTTTCTGCAGTTTAGAGACCAAACAAAATTTTCCTTGCCATTTTCCTACTGCTGCCAAAGGTTGTTAAAAAACAGACACTAAGATGAGGAATGCAAGCCAGCCAGAGGATARAAATAATTTATAATCAGTAGAGCACACACTGCTGCAGAACTTGGAACTCAACATAAAGTTCCTCAATCTTTGGCAAGGAAACAAATATCTGAAACCAATGACAAGCTGTAGTAATAGTCCACATAGAACGTAACAGCTTTCTGTTGTTACGTCTTCTTGCTTTGGCACAGACTAACAGAGGAAAGTGGTATGAGTAGCAGCATCAYCAGCGGCCAAATTTTTAAATACATTTAGTGAGCTGTTATTAACTTTGTATTCTGCTAAAAGAATGTTAGTTTACAAAATCTAGTTTTCAAAGGCTAGAAATTCATAGATTGCCTTTGTGTCCCCATCCCAGCCTATGTCATAGGTCCTGATATAATTTTTTAATGACCCAAATGCCCACTATTTTTCCCCAGGCCTCCCTGGGTGGGTAAAGAACCAGAAACATTTCTAAGAGCTCAGTATGTTTACCCAACTTTCACATCTCTCATGCGTTTAGATATTGCCTCCTGCTGGATATTGATCACAGCAGCCAAAAACTTTAACAGCTAGTACTAGGTCTGTTCACCAGCATAGTTTGAAAGAGGCAATTGAGAGAGATAGGTACAAAGGAGTTGGGTACAAAGACTGGGCTTGCTTATCCATAAACTCATTTTGTTGTTGTTGTTGTTGTTGTTTATATAAAATTCTTTAGTATTTTATCAGAAGAGGAAAAATATTTATGATTTCATCTACACTATGCAACTGCTCAGTTTTCTTTGAATCAAGTTAAAATACAAGGAAAAATCTGAAGAGCTTAAATTGAATGAGATACTGTATTCATCCATGTGACTTCTTTGTTAAGTAGACAACCTCTGTGATGATAAAAAGGTCAGTGCTGCACCATTATACCTACTGTATCCTTTAATCTTTTTTTCATTTATGTGTTTAAATCAAGCAAGAGACAGCTATGTTGAAGAGTTATATTGATTTTTTTTTTCTTTTGATTCTATTAGTTTAGCTTCAGGGTCAGGTTTTGTGATATTTCCAGAACAACATCATGCTAATACATCACTGCACATCTGTAATAGTGTTTGGAAGACCAAAAAATATACATAAAGCATAAGTTATTTGAAAAATAACCTATATTTACTGAATACCAAATAGGTATTTGGATTACTTTGTCAAATTAAAGTACTGCTATGCTACTTATCTCACTTTCCAGGTGCAAGCAGTAGTGTTCACTAATATTTTGCAGGATAAAAATGAAGAGTACAGTGGATAGTATTTCTTGCAAAAGGAAAAAAAATATTTACAGCATAATGGCATAGCACAAATCTTTTCAAAAGTAGTATCAACTACTGTCTCTCATAGTGTGCTGCTGCTTAATAGTAGATTGTTTCATATTGCTGATATAGAGAAGTGAATTTTATGTAAATGTACTAATATAATGAGATTTCTTAATCCTGACTGGTGGAAGAAGCTTTTCAAGCATATTTGCTAAAGTCAAAGTCAATGTCATTAGTCATAGTCAGTGACATTAGCAACAGCATTTCTATAAGAAAAGAAAATGAGAGATACAGTTTCACTGCTGTAAAAACTAGTTCCACTATTTCTAGCCCATTCTGAAAACAAAATGTGGTTACTTTACAGGACTTAATACATGTCATAAATGGAGAGATCATTCGGTTTAGTCAGCATATCCCCAGTACAAAATCAGTCTGAGCAGAATCCTTTCCTAGCTTCTTTATATATGTTAAAATAAAAAAAAATCTGTCAGGAAAAAAAGATAAAAATTGTTAAGAATTTTTCTAGGTTATTAGTGTTTCAGCGAGAAAATCTGCAGAGAACTAAAAAAGAACAAGTAGTTCTGTGATCATTAATGGTTTTAAAAACAGGCTTGTCTGTAGGTTTTTGACCTTTGCTTTTTTGTGGTTTTGTGCATCTTGCTTGAAATGTTTCCCATGGTTATTTGCATTTCTAATGTGTCCCCTCTGAATATATTCTCTGGAGTCTAGTATTATAGTTGTGCTTCCATTTTGGGCTTTGCATCAGTTGCAACAGCAATATGAATCTATCCAGTTTGTTTAGCCACATATTCTCACAAATGTTATTTTTCTATCAAATTTGGTTGAAACTGGTTAATGTTTTCCATTGATATTCCATCATTGGGGTAACAACATTCAAACTTCTCAACTCCATTTTTCCCGCTCTACCAGGCTATGTGACTGGAAAGCACCTTTCCCTCTGGGGGAATAGAAYAGCAGCCAGGAGCTTTGGGCATGTGCATGGGACAGGAGCTGTAGTCTATGCCTGCTCTGCCCTGCTTTGGCTAGGCTCCTGCCCACTGCTTCTTGTTGATGAGCCCATCAGTCTGGCGCATGGGGTCAGAAGCCCCCAAGAAAAGTCTGTGCTGGGAGATAYGTAAATTGTGAGGGTTAGGGTGGGAGGATAATACAGAGAGAGCACATATGTGAATCCCAGGAATCTAAAGTTATCTCTTAGGTTTCTGAGGATGAATATTAGTTAGGTCTTAACAGAAGAGAAGTTTCACAAAGTATTTTGATACTGGATACTGGGCCTGTGTTTTCAAAAGAGGCAAGATTGACTTCCATATTTGCATTCATGTGAACACTTGGATGATGCTCCAGTGTGAGGGAACCTTTGCTTGAGATGTTGGGATTTGGAGGTGTATATTTTTTAAATAAAATAAATAAGTGAACATACTGGTTATAAAGCAGAATATGGTATGTGCAGAGAAGATCATACATGCATGGATTTGAAAATTTGGCTGTGGGGAGAAATAGTGTACAGATTCATGTCATAAATAAGGAAATCATACTGCTTTCACATCCAGTTAAGATTTCTGGGTCTTCTATTTTAGAGATGATAAACAGTGCAGTTTAAAATCATTCAGACAAGTCATCCTAACCAGTTGCATCCAATTTGATTAGCTGCAACAGACATTTTCTTGGCAAAATCATATCAAGCAACTTTGCCATTAGGCAGTTTCTACAAACTGCTTGACGCTGTCCATTTTTGCAAAATATAGACAGCTTTCCCTGTAACATTAATGAAGGGGTACTGTCTCAGCAAGTAGGTTTCATTTACAAGGGACCTTTTTGATGTTCCTCTATGACTCTGGTATTTTTTATGTTACTTTTCATATGTAGCCTCCTTCTTTTTTTCCTGACATTTTTGCATGACAGTTTACTGTTTTTGTTTACTTAGAAGGTGAACAATCCAGAAATGTGGAACAGCAGGGAACATGGTGCATGAAGGAGTTTTTGCCAGTTTTTCTACTGAAATGTAAAAATTTTAAACTGGCTTAGCATGCTGCTGTGTGCACACTCAGTGTTGTGTCGTCACAGAGAAACAGTGACAAATTTCTGAGTGGCCTGACCTGTGGAGGCACTCAGCAGTGAAAGACAGCCAAGAACTACCAAGGACTTTTGAAGACCAGTTACCAATATGGAATATCACTGTATACACATACTATACAGGCTAATACTGTGCCATGCAGAATTATCAAAACTTTTTCGGATACAGGAAGTGGTACAACATTAGAGTTTGGCACCGCACCATAGTTCCTGTACAGTTATTCCCAGCAAGCCTAATTTGTGTGAGGTCCTCTTCTGGAATTAACTAGTCACACACAACTAGCTGCATCTCTCCAAGGTATTGTGCACATCCATCTGGTACTGGAAAGTTCATAGCAGCTGGCATTMGATGAGCAGTTTCCTCAGCAATTTCAAAAAAATTCAAACTGCATGATGTAATTACCATAAGGAATAGGAGAATATTTTATTTCTTCACTGTCTCATGCTCTTTATTGTCTTTCACCCCATCAGTCACTGTTACGTTACTCACTTTATGAGGGACAAAACACTTTGCAAACTTTATTGCTTAATTTTCTTCTTGGACAAATTTCTGAAGATGCAAAAAATACTGTTTTTTTTTCTAAAGATCTGAGTGACAGTCTGTTTTTCCAGTGCCCAGACTAAATGCATCTTCCAGAAGAGAGCTAAATATACAAGAGCTGCTTCAAGATAAACTGTTACTTCTTTCCTTATTCTCTCATAATTCTGAATACACAGCCTAAATTTCACTGTTTTTTCCTACTACTTAGTTACAAATTCTTGCCTAGTTTTACTGATACTCGTAACTTTAAATCTCTCCTGGCATTACAGCTCTCCAGATTTTCACCTTTTACCATCTGTCACATTTTTTAGCCTAGATATTCTTCTATTTTCTGAACTGAATCTCATTGCAAAATTCTGCCTGTGTATCTAATCTCGCCATGACCCCTTGTATTATTTCTCCATTTTCAGCAGTGTACTCAGCTCCTCCTAGTTTAATAGATCTGCAGATTTCATTAATGTACCATTTACTCCCTCTTCTAGCTCATTATTGAAGCTATTAAATGAGATCAGAAGTAATACTAATCTTTGTGTACCACACTAAATGCCTCCCTTCAAAGTTATTGTTTATCATTACCCTTCATTGTTTGTCATCACCCTTCATTTCAGTCAACATGATAGTTCATTTCCAATTTGATTTAAGTTTGGGAACACAATTTTGACACATTGGAGAGGGAAAAAAAAGGCTAATCAGCAGTCTCGTTGAGGCTCCTAATTTAGGCTCAATTTAGAGAATCAAAGTTAGGAGTCCTCTGTTGCAGAAATGGTGTAAGGTGGAAACTGTCTCTATAAGGTAGTTAAGAATACCTAAGTTCAGTGCTAAAATATCCTAAAGAAGGTAGTATACTGCTAAAATTCAGACACATGATAGTATAGCTTCTGCTTTCCATTCATTAATTTTGCATTACTATAAAAAAATCAGGTTTGTCTGGCAGACTTCAAAGTGTTTTAGTAAATTTGTTTTCTCAATAGCTGTTCTATTATGTTGCCAGGGATAGAAGCTAAATTTATGAACAGCAATTTCAAAGACAACTCACAGAATATGTGAATTTCTTCTGTTTTGGCTGTTGCAGAGACGTATGATCTTGCTTCCAAAGCAGCTATATCCTTCTTCTGTTCCTGCAGTGTACAGTTTCAGGAAAGAGAGTTTAATTTTCACATCCCTTGCAAAGTTTAATTTTTAAATTCCATAGTAAACACTATTAAAATTATTTATAATATGAAGGTAGGAAACATAGATTCAGTCCAGAAAAGATTGCCTCTGAGTCTGTTCATCTTTCATCTTAATATAATACCCACCTTTTTAGAAAGATAGGTTGCCAACTTTTAGCATTAGGGCCAATTACTCTTGGTCTGTATTGACTTACCAAAAAATATTTTTATCCAAATACACTTGTATATCCATGAGCTGCTCAATTTTTCCAGGGAAGACTTGGCTTGAATTCATCTAGTTACAGTCTGTGTCAATGCAAATGTAAAAGCAAACAAACTCTAAATCTAGTCTGGAAAAATTGTGCCTCTGGGTAGAACTGAAGGCTCTTATTAATTAGATTCAGCTTTGGACATGTACGAGTTGGACAAAACAATGGAATATTGAATTTTAGGTTGGGCTGCGATTATTAGATGTGGGGAAAATTACCAAAATAAGAATGAAACTGAATCAGTCTGGCATTAAATAATAGTGTTCAGTGGTTTGCATCCTAAAGTCATGATTTACAGTGGGTCTAATGGAGATAAAATTGAAGTCCCATTTCTGCAACAAAAAGTAGATTCATGAATCCAGAAATGTGACCAAAAGTGAGGTCACAAATCTAGCTTTGGGTTGCCAGAAGAGTTTGAGGCTAGCTGCCATAAACTCAGCTTCTCTGAATTTTGAAGCTCTGCATCTTTCAGTATCTGCCTACTTACCTGACACAGTCTGCTATCTCATTACTGTGAATCTGCCTTCACCTCTGAGGCAAATTTTGTTCACTCTTCCCCAGACTGTTTACGGAATATTTTCCTCCCACTCAGTGTCTCCTGAAACCCATCTCTGTCTCTGTTGATTCCTGCCAGGAAATCAGCAGTGACACTTTTTAGCCTTGTTTTTATGGTTAAGCATTTTTAGAAAACTTTTTATTGGGTTTTTATTGCTACTATCTCCTGTCTGCCCCTCTCCACCTATTACTGTGTTACATATTTATTATAACTCCTGTGAAATTGAATTGTATTATTTTCTGGGAAAAGATTTGTCACTTACCTTTTCAAAGGTACCTACCAGTAACATTCAATGATGGAAAAATGTGAATAATTGCTCTTGTTCATTAATGCCTATTAATCATTATTTAAGATGTCCCTGGCGAGTTTTTTTTTGTTAAGTGTCCAATGCTTACCCTCCTGCAAATGAAAGATACTCAGCAGGTATTAATTTATAGTTTTTGATTTTAGGATTTTCAGTGTTGTACTAGGATGCTCATGAGGAGGCCACTTCAACCAGAGAACATTAGTTAGTTCATTGTATCAGTTTTGGGCCATTTGTATATAACATACAAAGGATGTATGTTTGTGTCAGGATGTGTTTGGGGAACAAGTTTGTATGTTGTGCTTCATTCCCCCCTTTGTTCCTTTGTATTCACAGGGCTTTTACCTTTCCTTTTGAAAGACACTTGAGGAAGTGCTGGCCTGCTGTGAAAGCCTGATTCATTTTGCATTGCCTCTGCGCTGGCTGGTTCTGTAATGGGCACTTCAGAATTAAATCTGCTTCTCTGCAATTCTRCTACTTTTTTTTTCCTAATAAGTTGACTCTTCCATTGTGTATATTTCTGGCAAAAATATGTGTATTAACTGTGTTAGTGGCTCTTCTGTGTATGTTAAGGAGTGTCTTATTTTCAGTGTAGAAGAAAACGTTACTAATGTGTATGCTTTTCAGGGGTAGGTTCTCATCTGGAAAGGTTTGAAAATCAAAAAGATGCAAGCAAAAGTAAATAATACCACACAACCAAGTAAGAAGAAAAGAGTGTAGTGGTCAGGCATTATTGCCTAGTAGTCTAATAAATGCAGATACTGACTTTAGCAAAAACAGTGTGGTTATGGTAATATAAGAAATGAGAAAAAAATGCTTGCAAGTCCCCCCCCCCGAAAAAACAAAAAACAAAAAAACAAAACTTGCCGTAGTGCCATCTAGTGTGCCAGATGTGAAGGTAATTTACATGTTGCAGGTTTTTGGGTAGGGACAGTAAACTACTTGCAGCCTGTCCCACATGTTACAAGCTTATCTAGACATTTCTTCCTGCTGCTGCTTCCCTCTCAGCGTGCTGCCAGGAAGGCTGTAGTAGCGCTGACAGAGGGTAGAGGAAGAGACCTGAGGGCTGTTTTGCAGATGCTGATTCTGGCACACATGCCATATGGTTGTCATTGCTGCTCTAGAAAGTATGAGCAATCATGGGATGTTAAAGGAGAAGGACAGCTGTTTGTACTCCCGTGCAGACCTTCCTCTTCTACTTACTGATTTCCATGGCTAAACATGTCATGATTAAAGCAGCCCCTTCCCCCCCTACTGCAGTGTGGTCCGGCCAATAGTTGTGTTTGGAGAGAAAAATGCTAATTGGATACCAGAAAAGAAGAGAGAGTGCMGATTTTTGGAGCTTACCAAAAGGGCTTGAAATGATTCTTTGCCAGGTGACTAAAAAATTTATGTTGGGTAGAAGCTCCAGCTCCAAAGTCCTTATTCTGGGTGGTGGGAGATAGGGGGAAGTCAAGAGAGGGCGAGCAGAAACCTGTTCAGTGTCCTGATGCTTTGTCCTGGATAGAGCCCTTTTACGGTGACTGCTGCAGGCTTTGGCACTGATGCCTTTTCACTTTCACTGTTAGCTGACTGAACCTCTCTAATCTGGAGATGTGCAAGGTGTATGGCTTACCCTTCAGTGYGTGAAACTGCTTAGGGTTTATATTTGTTTTCAATATAGAATCYGCTTGTAACAAGTGGAAGAGTAGCCAGAAACCATTGTCTGTAAAGCCAGCCCAGATCTTCACAGTKTTGGATAATGTATTCTCCTGTCCCCTACAGCTGGTGTCCAGAGGATATTGCTTTTCCAGTTGGATTTGCTTGGGGTGCAGCTACAGCAGCATATCAAACTGAAAGTATCAACTTTTATCTGCCAAAGTGTTAAGGGAGTTTTAAGTGAACATAAGCCAAAAATCTGGATCCAGGAAGGAGAGTGTTTGATCTCTGACTCGTTACATAGATGCTAAATCTGATGCAAATCCATGTAGCACTTCCTTTAAATCCTTCTGGCCTGAGCAGTAAGAAGGAAGTAAAAAAAGGTTTCAGATCTCAGAAATATGACTGTTTAATGGGAGAAGGAACCTTTCACTAACTAGTTAGAGTGAGAGAAAAAAAGCAGAAATAAGTGATTTCCCCAATAGTCCTTCTCTAGAGCTAATCTAAGTAGATTACTATCGAATATTCCCAAACAGRATGGATGGGAGAACTATCTCATCAGATGTTAGTACTGACGGAGGAGTCCTCAGTAAGGAATTCATCTCCAAGGAATATGAAAAATAGTGAGCTGAGAGCTTAACAGCTGGACTTGGGGAGACCCTCCCCTAGAATGTGCATCATGTTCCGAACAGTGAGTGGAGACACTGATAAAATGGTTTGCCCACCATCATATGAAAACATGTAGCAGAGAAGGAAGGCAAAAAGGTACAGAGATCCCAACAGCTGTCATCCCAACCTTTCTGTCTTCATAAATGTATGTTTAGGGACCTTTAAAACACATATAGATCAGATTTTCTCATATTACACCCTGCAGCGTGCAGACACTTAACTCCCATTGATTTCAGTACCTAAATGGGAGTTGTAGATCTCAAATTGTCTTTGAGGATGTAGCCTTTAGTTCTTGGTTATTGCTGAAGGTAAGGATACTTGTCCATAGCTGGAACCTTTTAATGAGCTCTATTAGCTTCACTTAATAGACTGAACAGCTCTGCGTTCTCTGCAAATCAATATTCTGGGCCAGATTCTAACTGGAGTCCTGCAATGCGCATTGCTCTACTAACTGGTTTTTAAAATGTGAATTGTGTGTTTGTGTAGAGTGACTTATAATTTCCTGCCTTTTTGAGTGGCTGGATGTGCAACGTTAATGTTCTCTTAATGTAATTTTAATGAGCTTTCCTTAAGCTTCTGAGTGGGAGAAACTTAAAAAAAATCTATAATGTGGTCTAGACGCTACTCAGATGACCCTATTCCCACGGAAGTAGGAAACTCAACAGGGAATTCCTTCTCCTGAAAGCTTGGGAAACTGCAGCTTCTGACTTAAAGGCAGCATGATTGAAGCAAGAGTTCTTGTAGAGTCCAAACTCAGTTGTTGCACATATCACATGATACACAGTGGATGAGGCAAGGGCTGACAGGCTACTTTATTTTTTACTGTCAGCGATGTATTTATGCATAGCACAACCTTCTTCACTCTGTATATTTCAAAGTGCTAAAAAATCATACCAATTGTACTCTGCATGCTCAAAGTGCAGATTTCAAAGGTTCATGACTCAGTCAAATCAAAATCAATTTGCACCAGAACACTCAAAGGCACTTCTTCTTACTGAGGGCCATTTCTATGCTAAATTTCAACTCTCTGCTTGATTTTTTGGGGGAGAGGGGGTGAGGGAAAAGTTGCAAAAATTCTCATAATGGTAAAAGTGTTTTTCTTCACTTCTTTCTCATGCCAAATAGTTGAACTGCATTAATTCAAACAAAATTTCACCTTCTGGGCAGAGATCAGGCCAAGAAATTGTCACTCCAAAAGGTGAAAGCACAACTGAATTAGAAAAAAAAATCTAACTTGGAAAGGTACATGAAAACCTAAATACTCTGATCAGTAATATTTCTACACTAGCTTCACTTCAAAGGGAAAAATAGTCTGTCTTATTCCATTGTAATAGCTGTAGAGAATGAGGAACATGTACCCGCATGTTGCATGATAATTGATTCTAATCATTTGATGACGTTATTATAATATGTAATAATTTGGTAGTTAAGTCTCACCTCTGTGTTTGAAATGCAAAATCAATTCCTCATCACTGTTTTTTCCGACCCTGAAGCTGACTAAAACTCAGTGCGTGTCTACACTATGAACTGCTGTGTATGTAGCGTAGAGATTTCTGAGCAAGCTCRAAGGTGTGAGCTTTGTTCCTTGAAGCTCGCAGGAGCAGCGCAGAGCTCTGTGCAGGCTAATTGTGGCTCAGCAGAATACATTAGAGTGTATGGAGCTTTCTGCAGCCTTGGCTAGACTGCTTCCTATACTTCAGTTCGTTAGCTCAGATATCCAGCATTGTACCGAGGGCCTCTAAGAATARCCTAAAGCATGCCTGAAAGTGGGTCTGTTTGCCACCTCCCCGGGCAGGGCTTTATACTGGTTAATGACCACCAGTCATACTCCACTGARTCTCCCCCTCCTTCCCACCTCGTTTGCTGGAGGAAGGCAGGCAAAAAAGTAATCATTCAGTGTCTGTGCCAGCTGGTTATGCCTAAATGAAGGTATCTGAGCTGTCCATTAGGGCATTTTTTTTCTTTTCACCACAACCCTGGGGAAAAGGAACCGTATCATGGTCCAGACTGGGGAGACTGTTGCAGATATATTGCAGGAAATCTGCTGTTAAAGATTTCTAAATTATAGRTACCACAAAAGAATTACTATTTATTCCTTTATGTACTCCCCCCAAAATGACTGAGGTTTTTTGTGTTTAAAATCAAAAGTGGCACATAGAAAACTTTTAGTATTGTATTTTTCTGAGGAATGTTCAGACAGAGCACAAAGTCGGTGATAAAATCTGAGAGTAAAAGAAACTCAAACTGTCTGGATCTAAAAATTGACCTACTTTGAAGGTTGTACCCTGTAAGAGTTTAATTTACTGATCAACCAAATGTAGATGTATTGGTGTTCGTGTGCTGTGATAAAATTCTGTAAAGAACATGAAATGTGACAATGATCTTTGAAAAGCTAGGTTATAGAAGTGATATTACAGATTTTAGTAATGCTTTAAATTAAGTGTCTTCAATATGCTTAACCTTGCATTAAACTTAGATTTAATAAGACAGATGTGTATTAAGTACTGAATACACTTAAGGGAGCAATCTTGCATTGGCAGGGGATGGACTCAGTGACCTCCTAATAGTTCTCCTCCATCTCTAATTTCTGTGATACTAATTGATTATTAAAACGCTTTTATTGAGGATTGATATGTAGCTATTATATAGTTATTAATCTTACAACCCAACTGATATTTAATTTATACACGATTTTAACACGCAATGTCATTTTACTTTTTAGAGAGTAATCCAGGACAGTGCATTCACTGGAGCTCTGAAAAATATCACTGAATAAAGCTGGACGTTTGGGGGGTTATTTGGAATTTTATGACAAAATCACACTTTGCAGGAGTGTAAGTTTACTGAGCTCTSTGCATTAAAAATGAAATGTTTGCCCGGGCTACAGCATCATTCTGGAAAGATAAAGAAGCTTGTCATGAGGAAAGGTGCATTTATTTGGTTTAAATACCATATAATGTCAGATCTCAAACAGTAGCTAAATTTCAAATATTTTAAAGGTAACCTCTATCTCAATTTTAGAATTGCAAAGAAATTTCTCAGAACTATGGAGTGAAGAAAGTGGTGCAGGATTTTGAAYACACAAAATTCATTTCTGTGAACGTTTGGCTAAGCGAAAAGCAGAAGATTTGCAGAGCTGTGTTATTAATTCATCTTGTATACGCCTAGGGGCATGGCTCATAATGGCATTCCTTTCTTTTTAACAGACTGTCAGGATTTTCAAAGGACATCCAGAAAGCCGTAAGTGCCTATTTGTTGGATGTATTTCTCATACCCGAAAGGCTTTCTTTGATATGGACTGATCTTTTACATTTATGGATGGAAGCTGCATTAGAAAATGCCCTTTGTGAAAACATGTAATATCTCAAGAGTTGCAAGCATCTGATTTTTGGCTAAGAAAGCATGAAGTGTGTCAGAACTCTAAGTGCTTTTAGAAACAGGATTTTCAAATAATTAACAGCTAGCAAAAATATGAATGAATGCAAAACCTAATGCAAATATCTACTAATGCTTGAAAATTCCTAGTTACTTCAAATGATATGGGAGAAGGGAGCAAATGCTGCTTGCTTTGCTCATAAGATTTTGAGATTCTTGTGCCTGCTCTGTGATAAATATTTACATTAAACATATGTCTTTTGATGTCAAAAGTGTAACGACTAAGTTTTGTTTTCTAATCAGGAGGCTGGAATGCAGATGGAAAAGGCCCTAATGTCTGGGACACATTCACCCATCAGGGAAGAGATCGAGTTTTCAAGAACCAGACTGGTGATGTAGCTTGTGGCAGCTACACTCTGTGGGAGGAAGATTTGAAATGTATCAAACAGCTTGGATTGACTCATTATCGCTTTTCTCTTTCCTGGTCACGTCTGTTACCTGATGGGACGACAGGTTTCATCAACCAGAAAGGCAATTGTTTCTTAAAAATAGAAGGTTGCAGCTTTAATTCAAGGTTATTGCTGCAGTCTGGCATAATTAATCCAGTATGCTATTCTGCGGTGTAGCTTTGAAATTGCAACTTTTTTCAGAGTAATTATGGGATGATTTTTATAGGTTTGCAACAACTTACTAATTAATATTCTAGATCCCCTTGGATAGCACAATCTTTTGGGATAGGATTAGTATTATGTTTCCTATGTATTTTTTGCTTACTCCAGTTTTTTAATTGTAATTCTAAATCACTTTGCTTCATCAGAATGTTTATACTTATAGGGATCCTAGCCACAAGGATATTTTTGGATGGCTTACAATAGACAGAGCTCTTATTTGGCCAATACATTTTGATAGTTTATCAGTATAACCAGATGTACTGAACTCCACATCTACAGTTTTACACTGTATAAGAAAGACAGAATTTCTGCAGATATTTCCATTAGTTAGAAAATTAGAGGGAATTCTTCACACTCGGCAAGGAATTGTGCTTTGTTCTGTGGTAAACACAAGGCAGTCCCTGTTCTGAACAGAAAGGTTCTCACAATCTCAGCAAGTGATATAAAAATGCAAGTGAAAAGGAATGCAGCATATAAACAGGCTGGTCAGATTGCTAAGTGTCAGAAATAAAATTTGTTGCACATCTAGTTTGTTTTTTTTTAACTCCTTTGGTATGGACTAGGGGAAAAGATGAAGGTGACTTACTTTGAAAAGAAAGAAAAAGGCAGATTTGCTTGCACAATGTAGGGAATAGAAAAAAGAAGCAGTGGAGGGAATTATGAAGAATAAAAGGAACTGAAGCTGAACCAGAAGGGACAGGAGAATCAGAGTAGTTAGCTAAGGCCTCCTATATGCTGGTGGGAAAATGTTCCAACAAAAACAAAGTAAAGTAGATTTGGAGGAACTTCTGAATCTCAACCCTATCTCCTACTCTTATGAATCTCATTTCACCCAAGAAGATATGTATTTGTACTTCTGGGGCAGAGTTTGCCTTGGCAATTGTTTTCACCCACTGTTTTGAAGATGGCAAAGATGGAAGGCTGCAAAGRAGAGAATTTCTAAAAAGATGCTCCTTCAGGGTTTCCTGATCTGTGCTAGGAAAATGCCAGCAGAAGCAGTATTTCTCTGCAGAATTTTAGTCATGTAGAATTTCAGCTGTTGAAGCAGGCAACAGTCTGTCCTCTACACCCTGCAGATTGCATTTCTCACCAGAGAGTGGAGGAGCCTCTGTTTCAAGAATTTGCAAGGTGGGGGGGAGCGGGCTGGTGAATCTGCTGTAAACAGACCAGCCAGCCTTTCTCCCCTGCAGAGCAGGGCTGCAGAATTGTGCCAATGTCCCACAGAGGCCTGACTGGAAGCTTTACCTTTGATACCAAAATTTACAACATGCAGCCTGCTCTTACTGGCACAGCTTGCCCTTCCCCAGGAATGCGTTTTGTGGCATGCTGAATTTATATTTGGCTGAGTACTTGTGGTTCCTTCCCTGTACTTAGATTCCTTCAGCTAGTGCTGCAGGCACTGCTCGTTCGCCACCGAGCTGCCTACTGCACAGGCTTTGTTATTTAGATGTCAGAGCGGGAGATAGCAAGCAGACATTCTGAATGCACCTGGTAAGGAAAGCTAACATTTTGACAAAACTCAGCTGTATTTTCAGAAAATGTTCACTTGATCCCCAGTATAAGCAGTTGTCTGATTAATATTATGAACTTTACATTTAGTGAAAGGGCATTGGAGAAACTCCAAGTAGGCCAGTTTTCATTAGGCAGCAGTTCACTTCTCTTGTGCAGTGATCTGTTGAAGCAATTGTAACTACATAGCAAGGAAAGGCCATCATCTTCTATATAAACATTTTTACAAAGAGCATGTGAAGAATTAGAAAGCTTAGAGCAATGTCCTTTCAAATAAAATCATTCACACCAACTGATTCACTACCAATTTCACACCTAAAACATAGGACATTTGAAAACCTTTAAAATCCTTCTGCTTCCAACTCATGGAGTGTGTGTGTGGGGGGGGGAGGGTTCTTTTACAGCAGCAATCCTGTAGGTGTATTATTTCTAAGAAATGTCAGGTTTTAGGTTAAAACTTATACTGAGTTTGCTTTTTAAAGTATTTTTGTACAATTATTTTTTACCCTAGAAGCTGCTTTGAGCAGAGTAAGTTAGCTACTAAACACTAGATGTCAGTATGGAGAGGACAGAAGTAGTAGGCATAGAGGTGTTACGTCTGTCTTCAGCATTCAGGTAGAGAATCAAGATGGGGAAGGAAGACAGAAAGGAGAGAAGAATAAGCCTTCATTTTCCAATGTGTTCCTTAATGTCTATAATCCCCAAATGTCTGGAGTGTCTCCAACCCAACCCATGTATACACACTTTCYCCAGAAGAAAGTTTCCTTCTGTATTTCTGTTTTTAGGTGACCTACAGAGATAGCCATAAAAGTGAAATCAGGCTATTTTGGAAARTATGAAACAATCTGGAAATTTGACTTGACATTTACATTTTTCAGGGAAGCAGTTATATTTCTCTTTCTTTTTCTAACACAAAGCATAAATCTTTCCCATTATTGGTGTTTAATTGATATGTAAAAAATGACAGCTGGTTACACATAAATGTTATAAATTGTAGTAAGTAATATATAATCTGAAAATTGGAATGAGAAACTTTTATTGTCTTTTCAGGAGCACTGCTCTAAATGTGGTAAAACAGGATTCTGTATCAGTGAAGGATTTTTATTATCCCTAGATTAAATTTGTGTAGTAAACCTCACAGTCCCATCAGCAAACAGCTAACACATGACCAGTCCCATTAAAGTGAAATGAGTCACTGTTCAGGGGCAGTAGTAACAGATTGTGAATTTGCTCCTAACTGGATGCAAATTACAAGAATTTTCTGTTTCAAATATTGAAATTCTGATGAATGCCATCTCTTTTTATGTGAGTGCATTCTCAGGCATGTATCTCTTCAGAATGTAATGTGTTTTTGTGGTGCTGTATTTAGAAGGAAAAGCAAACCGCCTGTGAGATTTATTGTGAATTACTGTGTAAACAAACTTACTGAGTCTTGTTGTGATAAAGGGTGTGTATGTTCCCATTTGTTTACAGGAAGAAGCACTCAATCTGGGGCTCATAATTGCTTGTTACCTAAGTATTGTGTTAGAAAAGCAGCTTGACAGAAATCCTTAAGATCAGAAATGTCTAATTAATTARTTAAAAGTCTAACCACTGTCCTTTTCAGGATAATGTAGTATAAGGTTCTGTGTTGGCATTTTTACCAATACAGAGTAAACTGAACCTAAAATCCCAGGGGAAAAAGCCAGTATAGTACAAACTTACTCATGAACAAGTGACCTGTTTTGGAATAAAAAAATCTCTAATTCACAGTCTGGTAAAAACTATAGTCCAAACCAACATAATTTCCTAATCATACATTTTGTGAGTCTATGCAACGTAGTTTTCCTTTCTTCCTGCTCCTCCTGTCTTCCATATTCTTATCTTCTTTACTTCTTTCTTAGTTTTGGGTTTCAATCCAGCAAGGGTTTGGAAACTTTCATTGAATTTTAGATTCTAAATATTCTTAAACATGTTGTGTGAAATTATGTCTGATTTCTACATTCCACCAGCATGATAGAGACCTATTGTAGCTGGAATTTCTTAGCTTAATAAATAACTCAAGGACCTTATCGGCCTCTTCCAATTACCTTACTAAACTAGATCTAGTAAAAGAGCAAGCTAACTGATACTCTTTGAACCTGAGCTTATGATATATTTTGCAGTATCTAGTGTTTTCAGAAGGTTTAAAACTAGTGTAGTTGTATTTGGGTTTAAGCAAAATTAAAAATGCTCATACGACAGCTTGAAGTATCCTGGTATTTAAACTTACAGTGACCTCAGCAACATAAAAATAGTTCTTTAGGAAACCTTTTCGTGTCAGCCATTGCTAAATCCAAACAGAAGTTAAATTCCTTTTAAGGCTCTAGAAATACATCCCCAAAGTTCTCCCYGTGTTGGTCAGCTTAAACAAGCCATCCAGAAAATTATAGTTGCTCTCTGTCATGTCGGGAGTGGGAGGTGGGAAAGGTTGGTAATTCCTTCTTGCAGCTAGAGGGATTGAGCTGTCTGTAGCTGTAGCAGTGTAAAAGGAAGAGAGTTGGTTTCTTGGATAAACTAATGTTAAGTCATTCGCGTTGGTAGCTAAAGAGACCAATGCCCTAAATTCTATTCAGAAGCTACTAGAGCCCAGTGAAAAGCCGTAAATGCCGTATAGATCTGGCAAGACATTCTGTCTAGTATGGAAACCATTGATTCCACATGATTCTGGATTCCCTGTAGTTAAAAAATATTGAGTACATTGGCAGTATCCTCTTTGTCTTGATGATGGCATGGAGAATGATGGACAGTGGAACAGCCTAGAGGAAACAGTTTACCCAGCTGAGTTCAAATCATAAAAGACCAGCTCATTTACCTGGCTGAGTATCACTCTCACAGTGCTCATGGTGCCACTGTATTACTTTGAATTACCTCAGCCCTTAGAAGATGAAAGTGACTGGAGATTTGAAAAAATCATTGAGACCTTTGAAATTTATTCAAAGTATTGCTTCAGAAAGTTTGGAGACTGAGTGAAACTGTGGATGACTATTAATAAGCCTTATCTTGTTGGCATAGATAGTTATGAAAAAGGTATAGCCCTAGCTTTAATAGAAGCTTGTATCAGACCTTGCAAAGCAACTTGTAATATGATAAAAGCTCATACTAAATCCTGGCACAGATTTAGATAAGAAGATATTCAGAGAAAAGAAATGTGGACTTGTGTCTATAGCTGTGAACACAAATTGGGTAGAACCTCCAGACCCAAATTTTGTAGCAAATCAAGAAGCCACTAAACTTACACTGGTTTATGAAAACAATATTTACTGACTGTGAGTATCCAGCTGTCGCGAAGTTCTGTATTTCTGGAATAAGTTAAAATCAAAGTTACTTATCATCAAGGCTTCCAGAATTCATTAAAGAAGAAAAAAATTATGATCATGAGTACTGCTAACTTCTTTGCTCTGAATTATTACACTTCTTGCAAAATTAAAGACCATGAGATACAGACAATAAGCTAAGTATTTCATTGGACCATGAAGCTGAACAAATACGGATCTTTCATGGCCTGTTGCAACTTGGAGTTCATGGCTAGCAACAGTACTATGGGATTTCCACTGACTTCCAAATTATATCAAATTATGATAAAGGCTCACAGAACCATTTTACTAGCAGGCCCATGAGAGGATCTGGGAATCCAGTGAATAATATGGGTGATCTGTTTCCCTTTGTCTTTTCTCACTTTTTCTTTTCTTTTCCCTCTTTCTTTCTTTTCTTTTCCCTTTCCCTTTTCCCTTTCCTTGGTGAGGAGCACATCTGAATGGCATAAGACATTGTACAAGAGTATAAATAAACAAGTCACCTTGGGATTCTTAATTTAATTTTTGCATGCTAGCTATAAAGAGTAGAAGCCTCAGTACTTTCTTATTGCCTTTGGACTTGATAGTTATTTTACAGTTTGAAATGACACACTAGTGTTATATCATCTTTTGAACTCTAGAAATGATCTTTCTGATGCCAGCAGTAAGGCTTTCCTGGCAAGCATCTACTACTGGCAATGGGATGTGTGGTGACTGCCAGTACCAAGGGGTTAAGCAGCAGTGACAATAAGCAGATGCTAATGCAGAAAAGATATTTTAGTCTTCTCATTAAAATAAGTCATTTCACTGTCTTCATGGATATTTGCACAGTTTTGCTTTTCCATTGTTAGTCATAAAAGGTCAGCTCATGGAAAATTAAGTTAATAGGGTCAGTGCAATTCGATGAAAACTAGTTTTAGTTTGTAGCTTAGAAAAGATAGAGGGTAATGCATCTGATTTTATGGGCTTTCTTACATCTGTTCTGAGTAAAACTTCTGCTTTCTCATTCCAAGATACRTATAATAACTCTATAATTTACATCACTGAGAATGGGTTTTCCCAAAGTGACCCTGCTGTACTTGATGACAGTCAACGATGGCAGTATTTGAGGCTGATTTTACAGGAAATTTTAAAAGGTACCATTTAAAATGATGAAAGATCAATTGTGCAAACTTAATACAATTTTCCTTTGTGCCTATTTGCATTCAGCAATGACCAATGATTCTTGAAGCTAAAACTCATGTAAATCGGGGTAAAGTGACGTAATTAGGAAAAAAAATGTTTAGATGAAGAAGAGCAAGTAGTTTTAATCCTGCTTCCTGTCTTGGGATGGAAACAGATGAAAATGTGCTCCATACACATATTATWTCTAAACTCATTTTTGCACAGCCGTAGTTTTTCATTGAACAAAGCAACCACACTGATCTTTAAAAGTGCTTGTCACTCATACCTCTCATTGTGAAAGATAAAGTTGAGAGCACCTGGAAACTTGACCATTAGGTTTCATATTACTTGCAGAATACAATCTCCCATACTCAGTGAGGTCATGCAATATTTCATGCCTGGGCAAGGTCGTTAAGTCATTATAGTTCAGTTTCTGCCTTTATGTCTGAATGGGCAAAAGTGTTCAACACAGGCGTAGTTCTGTTTTTTCAGAGGAAGTTTCACTATTAACTTTGATAGAAACAAAGTTGGTCCAATATAGAGGTCTTCTGGAAACTCCATCTCTGTCTTTCTCATGTTGGTGGTATTCTCTGAGGCAACTCATAGGGAATGGACCTTTTCGCTATGTATCAAGTGAACTGTATTTAAAATGCCAGTTCATTTAGATGACAGCCAGTCTCCCTGTCATATTTGTCCAAAGTGATCACAGTCATGAAGGAAATATAGCTTTTGTAGTCATTCCTCCATCTTCATTTTGCTTCTCTTTCACTTTGGCTATGTTTGTTTGTTTGGGTTTTTTATTCTTACTTTCAATTAAATGTTCCTTTAAAAACTCTGCCTTGTGACTCTTCCTTCAAAGTCACAATTTAGACTTGTCATCCAGGCCAACTAATTATTTTTCTTCACTAAATAGAAAATACAAAGGACCATTCTCTGGCATTGAAAGTAAATGATAGGACCTACTGTTGTCTATCTGTCTATACTGTCTTTCCCCCTAAAAGCAGAGAGACCATGTCCTAACTATCTTTTGAAAGCAGTACCTGAGTTGTGCTATTCTTCCAAGCCATGTCTAGAGAGTTGTAGTTGGCATCAGACAGCAGCTGTGTCAAGGAGTAAAAATTAAACTTTATGGTCTACTGGAGGCCAGTGTTTTGAGTCTGAGCCTAGGCCCTGTTGTATTTGCTTGTAAAGTTGCAGACAGGATGTCTGTTTTTGACTTATTCTGAAGAAGATACAAAGAAATGAATAAACATTTGATTCTCGTTGTTTGGGGCAGTGTAAATGGGATTAATTTACCAAATCTGGACATTCTACAATATACAATGTCTTACCCTAAAGTAAACTTTTAAATTAGATTAGATGAATCACACCTTAGTATATTCTTTGACACAGTTCTGTTCATGCACAGTTAGGCAATCAAGGGGACTAGTTCTGAGGTAGATGCCTATAAGGGGACATCAAAGGCTGAGTAAAATGAACCCTACTTTGCCATTCATTCGGTCTGGCAAAGCTTTTAGACATGTGTGGTCTGTGTGTAATCAGTGCAACTGATTACCTCGGCCTCCCTTTTCAAGAAAGCCTCCCTTTTCAAGACCCTGCTTTTCAGAAAGAGCTATGCTCTAGTACTCTGAAAATCAGATACTTCAAAGCCTTTCAGGCTAGGGAGCCAAGAATTCTTGCATCCAAAATTACTAAAATCTTGGCCATCAGGACTAATTAAATTAAAAGATTTGGGAGGACAGGAGCAGTCTTTATTTCATGAATTCATACAATTACCTTCACCTAGTAAGACTGAATAAATAATAAATGCACTATTTTGTTACCCCATGCTTTTTTTTTTTTTTTTTTTAAGATTTTTAATGCTGTCAGAAAAGGAGAGACTTCTGCCTTTGGGTAGTGTTAGTTAAGAAGGCCAGGAAGAACAATGCAAATATGAACCAGGAAATACAGAATGCATAACCTGCAGCTACTATTAATATATCACGTTATAGATAGACTTTAGATGGAAAATAGTTTTTAGATGGATACAACTGCCACCATGTTGCCTCTATACTCTATGAGTAGATAAAAGCATCAACATCTTAATAAATGTGGATATACATATTTAGCATCTTTGCAGAGCCATAAGCATGCATGGTGCTTTACAGATAAATGAAAATGGTGTCTTCTTACCCCAAGGAGCTGAAAATTTAGTTTTGACCCAGTTCATGAAGAGATGAGAAATAGAAGGCTGGATGAGATGTATAAAGAGAACCTGGATCAGAGTGGTGAAATAGACAGACATGCTTTTTACTGTGGTTGCTCTTTAATTTTATGTAGTGTATGTTCAAGCTGACATCTAGACCAAAGATCAAGACTGTCTATAAAAAGTTAATTGAAACTGCTTAGTTTTGAAAGGTGGAATGTTCTAAAAGAGATAAGAATTTTTTCATAAGGACTATGGAGAAGAACAAAGCGAATACTGGGCAAACAATTGCCATAGGCAGCTGATAGAGGAGAATAATGAAGTTTTATTCTGTAATTTGGCCAACAGAAAATTAATACTAATGCTGGTGGGGAGGAAAGAATGAATTAAAGTMAAGTCAGATTGCAGAGGGCCACAGAAGTAGCCACTGGAAAAGGAGCTGAAGTTGGGAGGAATAGAAAGTAAAGAAGTTGAGGATGATGTGATGTGATATGGGCAGAGGCAAATAAAAGGCAGATGCAGAGCAAGAACAAATGTCTGTGAACAAGCAAGACTAGAGTTGGGAATAAATAGAAAACATATGAGCATKTAATTTGAAGTCAGCTAGAAGGTCAACAGGAAAAAATGCAGAGTAAATAAAAGAAATTATTACTGTGAGGAAGAGATAGGTAAAGCTTAAGCTTCAGATGCTGTTAATTTTCCCCCTAAATATGCTGGAATGAAGCAGAAGAGCAAATGAGGTACAGAGAATGCTGATTGCAACGGGATGTGCAGAACAGAACTAAAACTGACAGTAAGCAAGGTGATACAGTCAAGAGGATTTTAGAAATGCACCCTAAGTTACTTGCAATCCCTTCTGGACTGCTTTTTCTTTGTCCTTTTCTCCCCCCTAGACTTCTGATAGTTGTAATAAAACCTTTTATATATTGTTGTCACTGCACACTTCGACCTTGCTCTCATGAACTAACCATTTAGTCTGTGATGTAGATACATACTAGGCTGCTGTTTCTGCGTTTCCATGCATATAGAGCAGTGAGGCTATAATGCAATACTGTGGTCCATGAAAATATGATTTATTGTTAAATTAAATATGGATGTCATAATATGAGCCCCTCAGGTCAACGATAAGCTTGAATGTTATTGAAAGAGCTGCAGCAACAGCTCTGTTTCTTCATTGCTGCTGACAAAAATGCCTCAACAAATAGAATACAACAAYGCAGACATCTTAAGGAGTCTCTGAGATGTGCTGTGCCCAGCATAACATTGCCATGTGACATTTTCAAGAACTATAAATACATTGACTGCTTTATAGTATAAAACTTAAGGAGCTTTGCAGTGGTCACTGCAGAAGTGTTAAAATCGAACTGATTTTGTTGTGAATACTGTGAAGGATTCAATGATCTGAAAAAAAATGCAGATATAGCTAATATAGCTAGCAGAGAAACTGTGTGTTTATCAGATTTTTTATATAGTTTAAAAAGGTCCAGAGTGAATGGGTAGGATACCATGAAATTCTAGTCAAATGCCAGTTTTATAACTTCATGTTGTCACAAGTACAGTTACACATAATTTCTTAGGAGGTGTGTCTATGACTGCCTTGAGACAATATAAATGACCGCTTCAAAATTCACTTTGTTGCTGAAGGTTTATACTTGATTTTTTTGCCACAATAATCATAAAATATGAATTTTCTTGGTATGCCAAAGTGAGTACAGTACCATCTTTTGATTACAGTTTTCCAGTGCAAAATTGTGAAAAAAAAAAAATCTTTCTTCAAAATGCTCTGTAAGCTGCCTTTGAAAGCATCTGAACTAAAGACGACAAAACACAAATGTGGGCCTGTGTTAGGAAAATCACTCTTCTCTTAGAAACAGTTCATATATGGGAGACTGGCCAGTATACCAGCAGAAGAGGACCATCCCTCTCCAACAAAGATATGAGTGATTTTTTTGGCCAGTGTCTTGATTTTGATTGAAAAGAACAAATTAAAAACAAGATTATCCAATGGCCACCAGATGTCTGTGGGCCCRTGAAGTGGTCCCTAGGGGAGAGGCTGCAGAAGACACAAGGGAGTTTGGTTTGCACTGTTACAAAGMGAGTAGCTAGACCTAGTGGTAAAGCAGTTTCTTCCAGGTAAGCCATCTGGGTGTAACCAGCCTTCCACATCCCTCACTCACTATCTGGGACGTACTATGATTCAAAAGTAACTAGCTCCCAGCCCCTAGTGAACTGTTAGCTTTCAAAAGCTAATGAAAGCATCAGCAACTGCAGCACAAGAATAATTCCTACTCTATAGGCAAGAGAAAATGTGTCAGAGTTTTTGTGACTACTAGTTATCTCAGAGTGTAACTGAAATAGTTAGGTATTTTGAATGTTGTACTGGTGCTGGATAGTCCCTGGTTAAGTCCCTGGAAGTCCCCCCTCTGGGTATTATTATTGATACCAACAGGGGATTTGGTTTGCTTAGATAGAAGTATTACTGCATGGCTGAGAGCAAAACTCAAGATTTTTCCTCTTACTGCCAGTTGTCTCAGATGTGTAAGCTAAGATTTGGAATTTCAATGACTAACTCATCTCCAATCACCAAATCATATCTAGGTGGCCGGAAAGTTCAAGGCAACTGTTACCTGTAAATYAGAGTAGAGATTTCCCATAGGAAGTAATTTGTACATGTAAAACATAATCCACAGATCAGAAGTAACTATGGTAGTTTTTTTGATTCTGCTTTTTCACTGTGAAAGATGGAAGGTAATGGCAACTGCCCTGGCAAAAAAATAAAATAATAAAAAAAAAGCCCTCACAAATAAAAAGAAGGGATTTCAGCTTGTGTGATGAATAAGCGGAGTTTAATGAAAACTGTGAGTTTAAATTCATCAGATGTGGATTGCACATAGAATCATTGGGTTTGATATCAGTTCTAAGCCACATGCTTCATTTGGAGTTACCTTTCAGGAGAAAATGTACTGAATTCACAGAGGCACATCATAAGAAATTACTGTGCTAGTTTTGTGTCTTTGACACAGTTTTTAATTTAAATCCCCCCTTTTCAAGATAATTCAGTTTTAATAACTCAAGCCCATTATGTACATTCTAAATATCCTTCCTAGGATTATACGCAGGATCACTCATTGCAGTAACTAAGTTAATGTAAAATACAGWTTGAATAAGCTTTCCCATATATGTATTCATCTTTTTCTGGAGATGAAAGATAGATCCAGTTTATTAAAATAAGCATCTTTATTTAGATACCTAAAGAGTCACAGAGTCACAGATTTCTATTCCAGAAAATGAGATTTAGCCTTATAATATACAACAGGAAACGTATTTTTGCATAGTGCAGAACTCTACCAAAAATACTGTGAAAATCAATTTAAAAAGGGTTCAAAAAGATATTACAGATTTAGTGAGAGGGCTATGTAGTAGTAGTACTGGTAGTAGTCCAGTTGCAACTTCAGTCTCAACATGTTCCTAAATGATGATTGCTGAGTATTTTGCCATCTACTTTTGCCATGGAAAGGTTCACAGTATTCATGTCCTGTTAGTCATCTTTCTCTCTATATATCTRCTACTGACCTTTTAACTGGATGGACCTGTTATCTGACAGTCTTTATATGCATTTGATAGTTACTGTTTTCCAGGGCATTTTAAACTGTGAAAATAGAGTTATTGAGAAGAGAAACTTCGGCTAGGGTTGACAGAAAAAAAAAATATTAGAAAAGATACATGTTTTGAACTGCTTGGATAGCTAATTTATTGCTATGTTATTTTTCATGCCATTTTTGTGATAATATTAGCTCATCATTTGATTTCGTGGGACTTATTGTCATTCTAAAGGCCTGAAATGATGTAAATACAGCTGTACAGGGAATATTGCAATGTCAAATGAAGCAGTGTCATTGCAGGTTTACATATACACTGCTACAATGTCAAGATAAAAGGAAAAGAAACATACTGATCAATAGAGCAGAGTACCAGAAGTGATTGACTATAATGCAAACAATGCATTATCTGTTATCAAATTTTATTAAATGAAAATACAACTTTCAGGCTAAAACACTGCATTAGAATTTGAACTCACAGATGTCTGGATGTATAAAGCCATGATTTCCAGTGCAGTTTTTACTGAGCAAGTATATGTTTTTTCAATGCATTAACACATACATTCAATATGACCTACTTTATAATTGCTATGGGAGTTTGCCTTTGCATTTTTTGATAGCTCTCTGTTCAGATTCTCAACCATAACATTGCACTAGTTTATTTGCACTGAATCATTTTTGCTAGAGGATTTCCCATTTTTGTATAAAAAATACTTAGCTCCATTTCGTAGGGAGTGAAATATCTCAATCTCAATTTTAAACTAGGGAAATTGAGGTAGCACAAATTCAGTGTAATTTAGCTAAAGTCAAAAAGTAGATGAGATGCTAAAAGGAGCAGTCTCTGAATTTTCTGGTCTGTTCAGCCTCTGTATGTGCAATGTCACATTCTTGCTGTTTATACATGTATTTTGAAATAAATATTTGTATCAGAGAATGTGAAGATCTACCTGTATGCATGGTATAGATTTCTGYATTAGAAACACTGATGGGAAAGTCACTTACTGAACTTGGATAATAGCTGGAAATTAAATACAAAATATTACTGCTTCAAATGTATTAAAGACACTTATCCTCAGTCAGGCAAGTCTGATGTTTGAACAGAAGATTTTTGARGAGTTAATAATTCTATTGTACTGTGGAATCATTTGCCCAGAAAAAAAAGTGGAAGATTATATTTCTGAGAAATGAAAAATCAAACTATCAAAAAGTAATTTAAGTACAAGATATTCTCACTCTGTGTGGATGATGCATCTATATGGATGCAACAACATTCAGAATATATGTTTGAAAAAAAAAAAGCTTTTACTTCTTCATGCTAGGGTAACCACAGACTAACTGGCTGGATGATGTTTTCCAGACTTTCCTAAAAAATAACCTTTGGAAAGAAGTAAAAGTAAAGAAATCTCACTCAAAAGTAGAATTAAATTTTTGTATTTATGAATGCTTGAAAAGAAGAATTTACCTTTGCATTCAATTTTGTTTAAAAAGTATAATGTTTTCTTGTTATTCTCTGCAAGGAGGAACTGTGACTGGCACCATTTTTTTGATAAGTATTTTTTYTAAGACAATATTTATAGTATTTTTTTTGTTCTACTCTCAATTTGTGCATCCTGGCACATTTACCCAGTGTGAAAGTGACAGGAAGTACCAGAATATGGGTTTGTTTCTTTCTTTCCTTTTTTTTTTTTTTTTTTTTTTTTTTTTTTTTTTTTTTTAACTATCTTGCATGTGAGAGAAAATCTGGAGTGAAAGAGTGACCCTGGCATGGCAAGTAGTTGCTAATATTGGTCTCAAGGGATTAATTGCCATTTAGAGTAAACAAGAATAAGCCTCTGAGATGGCTGTTTGCAAAACAAGGCTGGGATGTCTGGAAAGGGTCTCTGCCCTACTTCCATGCCACACCTTCTATGTGTTTCAGTTAGTAAAAAGCCTTTAGGACACTTTCAAGTAAGGTAGCTACCATGCTTTGTAACACCATGGTAGCACCAATAGGTTAGACATAGCAAAGACACTTGAATTCCTAGAAACATTGACTGTCTCAGCTGAAGTGTAATTTGTACTGTTATATGTTCTTTGTCTTGCCCAATTTATTGGAATTCAGGCAACAATTGGTATGGAATGATAAATAGAGTTTAAATGGATATTAGCCGGGGGTAAGGGAGCATTAGTGAAGGACTTAAGCAACAAAGAAAAGCTTTAATCTTTCAGAAAGGCTCAACTGTAGTGCGTATGTACCTTAGTCAGATGGTCAAAAACCACCAGGGACACTTTGCACTCTCCTTTTTAGGAAGTGTGAGAAATATGAAACATAATTTTATAAAGGACGTTCAAAAATTAAAGACTTTAAGTACCATGTATCCTTTATAATGAATCCTTATTGATTAGTTGGATGATTGAAGAATCAAAATAAAAGGCAAAACAATGCTTGTGATCCTGTGAATACAGGGTCAGCACTTCCAGTGAAGAGCTCGTGTAATATAATTTCTGCTTTGGTTAATGCCATCACAGTAGTAAGTAGCCTCCTGCTGTAGCAGCTGAGACTGCTATGCACTTTTCAAATTTATTCCCCAGTCACAGTGCATTGTAGGAATCCAATCTAAAGATCATACAGGAATGAATAAGCATGGCTCAGTGCAAAGCCAGAAACAAATGYTTTAGTCCTTACAGAAGGGAAGAAGAAAGTCCTTTCGGTTTCCAAAACTTCTGTAACAGTAATTCTAAAGCTTTCACAGACTTGCATACCTTTTATAACCGCAACTCAGAATGTCACTTCTGATCTCAGCAGCCATCTTTATGGTTGTCTTTTTCTCCTGAGCTACTCCAGCAGTTATGATCAGCTGGATGTGTAAGTAAACAGTTCCAAGGTTCGACATCCTGCCCTTTGCTCAACATCTTTTAAAGTGTCTGTGAAGGATCTTTCACTAAGAAATACATTTTGCAGAGCCAGAGTGGGGCAAAATCAGTCCGCTCTTTGGTTTGGGCTCTGCAGGATAAGCATTATTTGAATTCTGGACCTGCATCTCAAGATATCTGTAATTTGATACTTTTAAAATATAAATTACAGTGTAAACTACGGTCATAAAATCCACTTTCCTTTTGTATTCTTTTGACCGATGGGGATTTTTTCTGTTCTTATTTRACTGTTTCAGTGTGTCTCTCTTCTTTTTCATTCCATACCTGCCCAGTTTGAACTGTGTTTTCCAGCAGACAGGTGCTGATTCTCCTCATACATGTGTAATCCCAATGAAATTTTCATTTTCCGTATTTTGTAGTCTGCTGCTATTCACCTTTCTAAACACAGGCAATAGGAGTCCAAGGGAGAAGAATTCACTAACCTCCTGGGGAAACTATGAATGATCATAGTCTAGCAAGTCAGTCTTTAAATATCCTTTGCCCATTCCACCCTCCCCTCTGCTACTCTTTAAGTATTTAAATCTGCCCCCTACCAGTCAGACTTCCTCACCAGATGGTGCCTTCTGACTAGCTCTGCCTTTCTTTAGAGGATGAATAAGTACAATGAAGAGCATAAGGAACTGGTGAGACAGCTACTAGAATATTTCATCAGTGCTAGTGTCCACTATTTTAAAAGGACGGTGAAAAATTGGAGAGAGTTCAGGAAGGAGCCACAAAAATGATTTGAGGGCTGGAGAAAATGCCTTACTGTGGGACTCTAAAAGAGCTCAATCTGTCTAGCTTATCAAAAAGAAGACTGAGAGTTGACTTGATTACAGTGTACAGCTACTTTCATGGGGAAAATATACTAGGTACTAAAGGGCTCTTTAATGTAGTGGAGAAAAGCATAAAAAGAGCCAATGGCTGGAAGCCAGGCAAATTCAAATGAGAAATCAGACACACTTTTTAATAGTGAAAGTGATTAAACATTGACACAGACTATCAGAGCTACTAGATACTGCACCTCTTGCCTTTGTATTAGTGCTGAATGTTGTTTGGAAGATGCTCTTTAACCAAACACAAGTTTYAGGTGGCATTCCAAGGAAACTAGTGAAATCTAAGAGCCAGTGATTCACTGAGGGTCAAATTAGATCTTATCTTCTCTGTCTTTATTTCTATAAATTTAAAAGTGTTCACTACAGTGACTGTCCATATGTCCTGAAAAGCATGCTGATACAAGGTATTCYCTTGGAATATTAGACACTAGTTTTGTGGAACTAGATCTGTATAAGTAATTATTTTATTGAACTGGAGAACAATCTTAAAAAAAAAAACAAATGGATTGGAGTGATTCAAAATATATCATTTAATATTTAGATTATTTCAAATTATAATTACTTTTTAAAGTCAAGTAAGTTTGCAAATGAAGACCTCATTTTGTAAAGAAAAGTTAAGCTCTTTCTTTTGTTAGATAGTTGGAAAGGAATACTTCACCAAAATCTTTTCTCATTGCTTTTTTCTGGCTGAAGGTGTTCTACCCACCTCAAACCACAATTGCATCTACCATATGTTTATTTTCAATGAGAAAACCACCCAAGATTTGTTCAGAATAACAGGGAAATATGTTCCACACTACTGCTCTTTGACTGTGCTCGTTCTCTCTGAGAATCATTATCATTTATGTAGGCAGTGATAGGTTTTTAAATGATGTAATCATCTATAGGTGTGAAGTTGTAATAGCTTTAACTTTAAAGATTTTTTAAAGGTTAATTATATTCTACAAATTGTTTTAACACTAGAATCTTAATATTATTGTAAGACCCAGATGTGGAAGGCAATTCTCTTATAAGATACATATATATTCTTCTCTATATAAGACATATATCATTTAATCCCAATAAACTTCCTTATTTTCTTCCCATTATTGCTACTGTTTTCATTTCTCATGCTAAATAATTTCTCTCCTTTGTTTGTGTTTATTCATACAACTGCTGATGACTGTGTTTTCTCTCCTCTAGCCATAGGCATCACTTAGCCAGGTGATGCACATTTATCTTTTCTTTTGGTCTTAACTCGTAAGTCCTTTTTTCTATCTCCTGATTGCTTTTGTTTTTCTTTGAACTTCATTCGATTTCTCACTGTCTTTTTAAAAAAAGTAATACCCAGAACATAAGACCATACTAATAGCTAGGGTTRTATGCTATGATTGCTGCTCTGACACATGAGATGCTTTTCAACAACTCCAGTGCAATTTCAGTCAAGAAAAAGGCAAGAAATAGTCTCAGGTCTAAGGCTGAAGAAGGGACAGAAGAGAAAACATGAGCTCAATCTGCAAAGTAAAGTGGCTTAGTGGATGAAGTAGAAAGACAGAGATCTCAGGGCTGTAGTCAAAGCAGATTAGAAGGAAAGGCACAGTACGATGGAGAACATGACAATAATGAACCTTGACTACACAAAAATTGGACACAGCAGATCTAGATGCAGCAAAATACTAGGTGCAGGAATTTTATGAGATTTAAGCCACCTATATCTCAGGAAATGAATTCTTCTCAGACTTCTTCGCGTATTTTACCTATATTATCTCATGTCTCTTTCTACCACCCAYGTATACAACGGTAACAGCTGTCCGTAGTCATCCTTGTTATCTCACAAGCTTGAGCTCTGCCCTATCTTACATGTATTTGGCTAACGCTTCTATCTCCATATTAGCAAAAAAGGTTGCATTTCTCAGTTTTTCAATTCTGAACTACCACTGTATTTTCTAGGTGCATCATAGACCTTCATGACTGGGCCTGGACAATCTGCTGGGCCTCCCTCTTCTCATTTTCCCATGATCACAGGTTATTTCTCAAAAGATTGGTAGTATTCAGGAAGTAGTTAAGCCTAAACAAGCAAAGACATATAGAACATAGAAAGGTAGATTCTCTTTCATTATACCAAACATTAGCTGAGTGGAGGAAGTACTAAATTTAGAGGTTAAAGTTCTTAATTGGTCATTATCTAGTCATAAGAATTTAACTAAYGTGGCAACATGCTGTTTATAGTATGTGGGGATTGCTGATTGATTTGTTTCTGTGGTATCAGCTTTTGTTTTGATTTTTTTAAAAATCAGCTGTGATCAAAGACTGAAAAATGGATATRGCTCTTTGCTGGCACTCACTCGGAGTCTGTTGCCAGAACTCATGCCTGTTTTTCATTTATTCTGAATAAGTGTCTGTACAATATCGACAGTATATTCTGTACATGATCTGTAACTGGAGGTGGCAGTGTTCTGCTGCATCCTTTCCACAGTCAGCTTTAGTCATGGAAAGTCCATTTTAATTCTTTCAGTCTTAATGTATTGCTTTTAAATAAGCTAAGTGTTTGCACCTGTTAGAAAGCTGTAACAGAGAAGAAAGATCAAGATGATATGAAAAATGTCTTTACTTAAATAAAAGTTTTTTCCAGAACCTTAGGTTTGTTAATATGTAAGCAGTGTTTATAAATTAAATACAAAAAGTACTGGAGGATAACATCAGTTCTATAAGCAGCAAAGGCAAGGTATGTTTTAATGCAAGAGATATCCCTCCTTGTCATGGATAGCTAGAAGTATGAATATGCTGCATAGTTGCTATAGCTATATGGAAGATTTCAGAAAATAAAGCAAGCTACAGACTGTGAAAAGAAACCTCTGTGTTAGCCCCCTGTAATAGTAAGCACTTCAGCCCTGCTCCAGAGGTGACCTTTCTTTCTCTTCTGGGTGAGAAGTGGTTCACCTTGTGGAGCAGTGAACACTTTATTAGTCCTGCAGAATTTGACTAATTGCAAGAGATTTTAGAGGAGGATTAGCTGAAGATGAGCTAAAGGAGGAAGTCTGTAACAGAATCCAGTTCCCCTGCACCAGTCCCAGCTACAAAAATAACACTATATGTGTCTATTGATTTTTTTTACCAGCCAAACCACTGAGTGTACCCGAATCTGTGAAACAATGGAATATTGATTTATTAAAGAAAATGATCTATTTAAAGTATATATTCTCTTTGCTAGTTCAGGGTGCTAGTCCAGGGTTCACCCATTTGCAAGTGTAGCCTGGTGTATTTGTACTGCAGGCACCAGTTGACACCATTTGAGTGTAAATGAGCCCACATCTCCTCTTTAAAAATATCTAAATACTGGTAAAATCTGTCACCGTCAATTTCCAGATACCCTTAGTGGTTACATGGAGCCATTTGAAATAGAAGACCTATTAACAAGCATAGTTGTTTTTTTTCCCAACTAGCAATTTGTTTAACAGGTTTTCACTGCAATTCCTAAATGATTTCACTTAAAAGGACACTGTGAATGTTAATTAAAAACATTCATTAGGTTTTTAATAATTCCTCAGAGGCTTTAAACTCAAATCTGTTTCTGTACCAAAAATGTTTTTCTTCTCGTCTTCATCCATCTATTTTTGGTAAACCAATGTGTGTTGCTGGACTGTTTATACAGCYTCTCCTCCTCCTATCCCCACCTTGCTTTGAGAAAAAAAGTATACTTTGGATTAGTGATGGAGAACAATCACACTCAAATATATATTTTCTAAAATAGGAGATTGGAAATCACGGAAACCCAACCCTCAGCTCAGTTCCAACCTGTCTGATTAGTGTGTTTTCTGTGTAATGCTGGTTCGGTGTCTAAACATGGTGCTGTAAATCCACCCCCCTGTTAAGCCAATGCAGCTCTGCAGTCTCCGTGAGGATGGTAAGTCTATAGCAGGGACAACATTTGTCTGTGTAATTTCCCTGAGTCTGTATTGATCACTTCTGTGAGTGGTATTGTTAGGCATGAATTATTGTTTGGAGATAGATATCTGAACATGCCACATGGGTGAAATTCAGGACCTTGAGTCAGCCATTAACTTCAGTGGGACCAAAAGTTAAATCTGCATGATTGTGCAGTGCTTTCGGTAGCATTTCTAGCTCCTTTCAGCGCTCACACATGTGAACGGGGATCTTTTGAATCTCTGTGGATGTATACTTTTGGAAATCTTCTTTAGGTCTTTTTTGAGAATATTTCCTGATTCTTTCTGCGTATTTTTTGGAAAACAAAACATGGAAAACATAACATAATTCAAATATTTAGACTTCTGTAAAGCATGACAGTCAYGATGGCATATGACTGCCTTAGCTGTGTTAGCAGCCTCGGTCTTCACTCGCATTTCTGGAATGGTAACGTTGGGACTGGGACTGGGGCAGGGACAGCAGGGTCGGGACAAGGACTGTGGGGCTGGGACAGCGGGGCCTGGCAGTGCCCATGGGGCTCTGACAGTTTCTTCTTTTTTTTTTTTTTTTTTTGGTGTTTCTTGTGTTTTTGTAGTTTATGCTGTTGAAAACTAGGCCTCAGTTCTGTCCAGTTCCCTTGTTCAGGTCAAAGTTTTCCCCCTGTACCTCTGCTGAATCTGCTAACTCCGTCCAGGTATGAGATATAGTCATGTGTATGAGTATTAAATTAATGTCGCCCCCCCCCTTATTGTGAAACATCTATTTAAATCAGTACATGTCATTTGTCTGTGTATTTTATTTCTACCTCTCTGTCACTGCATGACTGAATGCTTCTTGATAGTGAGCAAGATTCTGTATACAATAATATATCAGTTCCAGAAGTTTTCAAGGACAGGTGTTTTTCATAGTTTTCGGTTTGTGGTCTGTGAGGAATCTTATTTTCTGAATAAGAATTGATTGCCTAGTGCAAATGTACAAGCTTCCTTTTATTCAGAAAGAATGAGCTTGGCTGATGATGAACAGTATTCGTGGCAGTCCAATGGAAAAGAAATATCTTGACACCTGTAATTCAGTAATTGTACTCACTGTAAATTAGGTAAGTGCAAATGTTGATGTGCAATGACTTTTGTAAAATCAGTATGAAAAGCAGGATTTGACATTTTCATTTTAAGTATGGGACATTGTCAGTAGGTCTAGTTCTTACAAATTTGAGTGAATGAGCTAGTGTTGCCAACTGTATTGGTAAGAAATAGCCAATCCCATCTTAAAAGGAGCCCAAAGGAACTAGAACAGATAAGCAGTGAACAAGTATTCTCATAGCAAATATCATATCCCACTATTTTTGTCAGTATATTCAAGCAAGAGTGAGCAAGGGAGATATAACTGGCTCTCAGATTAAATCCTTAATGCAGAACAATTCAGATTGGGCTAGGTCCAATGTTTGTTAATGGGAGCATCTTAAAAAGATGGGAGCATTCCTAAAGACACCCTAAGGTAAGGAGAACAGAAGGTGCTTTATACAGAAAATAGACAGTCAGCTTGTCATTACGGGACGCAGTTCAACTCTGAGCAAAGCCACTTCCCCTGCGAACGACCCCTCCATGCTTATGGTATGCACTAACAGAATTCTCAGGTTTTTATTTTATACCTGCAAGCTCTCTAACAGTTGCCTAGTTAGAGCTGGAGGCCATACTCTCAACAGYACCTGACCAGATAAAGGGCTGCTAGTCATCTGTCTATCGTTAGTCATGGTCCTGGCCACCCGTGGTCTTACCTGGAACACTTTCTACTCCAAATAGGTAAAAGCTGGAAAGCTCTAATAAACAGGTTTATTACATCCAGTGTTTTCCCCTACTCTATCTGTTGTTAATATCCCAAGTGGTTCATTGATCATATTTTGCTGGTTCATACTCATACTCTGAGGCCTCCTACTTGTGCCTCTGCAGACAATTAGGTGCTAAAAAATTGTCATGCTCAGAGCAAAACTTTTGAAAATGCTGTTCACGGAAAATCTGCTCTTTCTCATGCTTCRTGTTTAACTTTGCAGTACAGATTACAATATGAAGCCAAAAATAGAGGAAAATGGAAAATATTCAGCAATACCATTGTTTAATAGCTGTTCTGGACAGCCATCAGCAGACTTTCAGTATTTCATATGTGTAAAGCAGAGCAGCTGGTTGCTCAATGAGCTACTAAGATGACAATTCAAATCTGACCTAACGTGCTTAAATGACCTAACATTTACTCGGCACTAGCAAACATAAAACTCTCTTTCAAGTGCCTAGATGCCCTTGCTGATTTTCTGTTAAGTCGCGTCATCAACCATGTTTCCCCTCCTAAGCAGTAATGTAACTGCATGAGTTCTTGCTGTCTATCTTATGCCATGATTGTCACCATTTGCAAAACGTGTTCCACTACTACCTACCATCACCGAAAATCACAGAGGAGTTAGATATGGCCTGTTAGAATATTTGCCCATGATATGCAACACTCGGGTTCAAAATTCACTTCTGCTCTGTGTGTTTTTATCTCTCATCTCCCACTTTTCAGAAGTATGTTCTAATATACAAGGTAATATGATACTCTGTGGAAGAACAAAAGTAGTCACATGCTCTCTAAAATTCAAAGAAAAAAATGAGTATGATACTTTGGCCAGGAGGGAAACTAGGATCCATTCTCTGCTCTAGTGAATAGTTAAGTGTTTTACGAAAACTGAATCAGTTTTCCAAAGTAATTTTGAAGGACTAAGTAGAGATATCAGCTATGCTGAAACTGTCCTGCGGGCTGGAAGCTGACATTCCCAAGCTACTGGTTGCTAGAGCTATAAGTTCAAGATGAATTAAAAATTACTGTAAAAAACAGACTGTAATAGAAAGTTCCTATATCATATTCTCAGAGATATGAACAGTAGTATCACAGAGCTAGGGAGTTGCTCTACCACATTGGTATAAAACAAGCAAAGACTTTAGCAAAAGAACTATATTTGCTGATTTTGAAAGAATAGGGAAATAGATTTGAATTAGTTTTTTTAACAAAGGAATAGTAGACAATGATTGAAATGAAGGAAGAGAATGAAGGTCAGAGAGGTGTTCAGTTCAGTTCAGTTCAGTTAGAAAGGACTTTTAGCTAAAATTAAGGTGGAAGGAGGAATAATGATGGGAGCTAACAATATTATAGAAGAAAATAGTTCTGGTGATTGCAAGGAGATAAAACTGAAGGAGCAGTCAAAGGAACTCTGAGACTGCATAAGCTGATGATTAGGAGAATAGGTGCCACAAGTAAGGCTGCACGTTCATCCTTAGACATGCAACATTGAAGGAAGCAGTGGGGAGGCCAGTACAAGATACCACAGAGTTAAGCCTGTGCAAGTGTAAAAGGCAGAGAAGTAGATTTAACAGTCATTAACAATGAGAAATAAGTGTGCTCAGAATATCTGGCAAAGCCCCTCAGGAGGTGACTGTGAAGAGGGAAAAAGGAGTGATGAGGCAGCCCTGAGAAGTGCCAGGAGAGATGGGTGGGGGGTGGGAGGAACAGAGGCTCCATTAGCAGTGGCACGCTAATGCTGTCAGCCGGGTGAAGAAACAATAAGTTGGTGTCACATAAACCTAAGGGGGGGAGTATCTTGTGGAGCAGTAAGCAGCCCATGGTGTCAAAGGTGGCAGAGCTATCAAGGAAGAATGAGTACAGAGAAATGACCCTACAAGAGATAGGCGCTTAATGTGAAGGATGACAAGACAAATTAGATACTTGGCAGTATACCTAAAGCAACTCCTTCAGCTGCTGCGACCACCTACACTGGCAGAGTAATTAGAAGATCTTCCATACGCAGTGATAAATGGCATGATAGGGGCAGACAGATCTATGCCTATTTATAAAGTGCCTGTCCTCATAGTATCTAGATATCACAGCAGCCAGTAAAAAAAAGGTAGTTACTATTCAGTAGCAAATTATTTTCTTCAGTTTGGTTAGCCAAGTTTGGTATAAAAAGATATCCCAAATGAGCAAAATTTTATCAAGCATGACAAAAGCAGGGATGGCCTCTCTACAGTGATGCATTTTGTACATCCTCAGGAATAGGAGGTATTCATGCTTTAAAACTGAAATGAAAATGTCTTTCATAAAATTTTGTAATGATAAACCTCCTCCTGAAGAACAAAAAAATCTCAACTATCCTATGTWGACAGTAGCTGGTGCACAATTTAACTAGCAATGTTAGAAAATCGTGCTTARGGCTTAAAAATAATGAGCTCCTCATGTGTTTTTCTAATCAAAGTATCAGCATGAAATTCACTGTATCTGGAGAATGTCCTGTTATCAAGGCAGCAGTGTATCAAAAGTTCACTGTGGATAATATTTYTATGTTTCATCTTTGAATTTGCCTTTGCCCCTTCCTTTTAAYAGTTTTAAGTCAAAAGCAGTAGAAACAAGAGAAGAGCAGTGCTTATCACGTCTATTCCAGCTTCCTAGGACCCACAGACATCCCTGTCAGTCTCAGTTATCTTTCCATGCAACACTGTTTTGAGCAGAGATTTAATACACAAAAGTKTTTCCCCCAAGATTTAGGTACCTCATAAATCAAATAGACAAGTCACATGATGGTACTTCTTTCCCTATTTATTCTATTGGATGCAGACAGGCTTATACTGTAGGTTCCTCAATGGCTTATTTTCTAACAAAAGCATACCATTGTGCAGTTCACACACCACRTCAAGCTCTTCGCCGGTTTTACCCATGCAGTATTTCCTGTCACAAAAATAAGTCATGTTTCCACTACTGAATCTGCATAATTGTAGCAGCTGTGGACCTAGTGTCATTTCTAAAGACTACTTTTTTTCTGTTCTTCCCTTGGCCTTAGAGGAGCAGCATGATTTATTCTTGAGGGGCTGATTTTCTGTGTTATGTTTTGTTAAAAAATTATGCATATGTATAATTAGTGACATGCACGATTATATTTCCAGGAATATGAAAAAGAGAAGCAGATTAGGTATGTTTTATCTTCTTAGTTAAACTAGTCAAAGGAATCCAGGTTTTCTTCACTTAATTTTTGCCTGGTTTTGATTATCCAAGTTATGTGAGCATTGTCAAATTTTATGCTGATACATTTTTCCAAGAAAATCTCTAAATAGGTATTGAGACAAATTATTACTTGGATTATTTTTGTTAGTTGTGTCTCATGTCCACGCTCATATTATATGTAGAAAAAAATACACCTATGGCTAAAACTCTGTCATTGATACAGGGGAATGTGCCACAGTTTATGGAAGAACAAAGAACTAGAGGGTACTGGAGGTGCTTTAAACCTCACCTTAGTTATCTAACAAAACGTATATCAAAATATATGCAGGCATAGAGAAGGGAAGTCAAGCAATAACATGGTAACATGATATGCTTCATGGCATATGTGTTATTTAAATAGCAATTTGATGGTCGGAGGTTGTATGATGGTTAAATCATGTGTGCTACTTTTCTACTGTGCTGTAGAATGTAACTGGAAATTGGAGTGCAACATTGTCCTTAATACGTATACAATGCATTTAAGCCTGGGATGCCATAAAAGCTGTCATATTAAGAAGAAGTTGCTAAAGGTACCCTTAAAAAAACCTGAAAGTACATGCTTCTCTTGACTTGAATTGCACAACACCAAAGCATCTCCCAAATTAGGCTCCCAAACCAACCCTTTCTTGAAAAAAAAACGTAGCTAGGAAGATGAGTAAATGCTGTCTTGTATTCGATAGCTTACTGGTCAGTAGAAGGGTCCTATATAGATTGTTTTTAATAGACAAAGATGGAGGAAAGGGAGAAGAGTTTAACAYCCAACCCTAGTTCTCCAACCCACTCTGCATTAGAGCACCAGCGCATCTCTAAGTGCAGAGAAGAGGAGTCAATAAGGTGACTATGCTGTTTTTTAGTTCTGGTTGTGTAATCATTGTCTAGAGGTAATCTGAACATAATTCCTGCAAAACTGTCTTTTAGATCAGTCCACAAAGACTTAGGTTGAGCTGAATACTGATTTGTAACAGTTACTCTTAGGCAAGAAAAATTAAATGTTTGTTTGTTGTCATCTGTTTTCCATGAGAGATGGGAACCCAGCTCTCTCTGGAGGTAGATTCTAACCACTAAAGCAGGATATCCTTTTATGCTCTTTGGGACAGTGAATACTCAATTAATTCTTCCAGAGTTTGCAGAAGGAGTTGAGACCATCCCACAGAATAACCTGTAGTATGCTCTTTAGGATGTGGATTGAAATCCTTTTGGACAATTGGAGTTCAAATCTCCTAAATTCCACATCAGTGCTTCAGCACTGGTCTCTTGTGTAAATGAGCAGCACTACCTTCATCACTATCTTTCTCCACTGCTTACTGGTAGAGCTGATTGGTGAGCACGTTCTGAAAATATCATCTGAATCAGGCCATGAAAGTAAGATCAGAGGAAAAAAATGATTTTTTAATACAATTCTATTTAGTTTTCTGTTTGTTCAGAGCAAATAAGACTCATAATTATGAGCAAATCCAGCAGCAACCAGGTAGGTGACTAGAAAACATACAGCAAAAATTAAAATGCCTAGGACCTGTAAGCACCTCCAACATGAAGCAGTGTCTGAGATGAGATTATATTTTGGAATTGGACCCTTAGCAAAGCAGTTAATCCTTATCTAGCATTTAATATCTATAAACATAGGAACATGAAATCACCTATAGACCTAAACCCCCATTAGTAAAACAATGTAATATTCAGGTCTCCTAACATTACAGCCAAGTATTCTTTATGAACTGCAAGAACAGACTAGTCACAAAAAGACAAGTTGTAAACACTTGGTGTTGCAGTTTGGGTCACTAACCCATTTGAAACTTGACTGTGAAAAAACCCAATCCGTGTACAGTTCATATTTGCAATTATATGTTATATTTTAATTCCAGYCATTTCTCTTGATGTTGTTCAACTTAAGGATATTTTGTGTGGTCCCTCCTTGATAGCTTTGAACAGATATGTGGATACAGCAGTCCATTTGAACTCTTCCACATCAATTTTGAAAATACAACCTTAAACTTGTATTCCTTACACATCAGTAAAAGAATATACAAAGTCATCCAAAGAATGGACTAACAAGATCAGCTAACAACAGTAATATCACTTACTGGCCTGGTGACTTTATATAATAATAAAATTGAAGCAGGAACATCTCATGCTGTGAACAGAGCAGTGACTTTACTTATGGGATAGTCTTAGGTGGGCTTAGCAACTATCATTTAAGCTGCATGTTAAAGGGATGCTGCCAACCTGAAATTTAGTCAGTCTTAAACAATGAGTTACAGACCATTTCACCATGAATTCTCTTGCTAGTTTTTGTCACTTTACAGCCACAATCTTCTATTTCCAAATGATCTTCTTTGCCTTGAGGCAATGTGAAGGCCCCAGTCAAGCAAAGGGAAATGACTGCARGAGGAAAAAATGATTACACAGAAAATGTTGACAAATGAACAAACTAAATTAACAAAAATATGGTGAAATAATTGATGTTCTTTTTAAATTTACTTCAGCTATAACCAGTGCTTAAAGTGCATCAGTATGTCTTGGTGCTATGTAGCATTACCACTGATTTGGAGGTTGTTCTCTTAAATGGGCATACCATCTCTTCAGTATGCTCTTTGAAGGAAAGGATCATTTTGGATGGTTGCAGAAACTCAGCAGGGACTATAGCACCCATCAGCTTCTCCAGACTGGGAGGTGCCCAGTAAGTGGTGGAGTTCCCCACCTCCTGCGGAGTTCAGCTCTCACTGCCAGCTGCCATTCAGCAGCGACTGCTTCTCTCAGCCCTGAGACACCTCTCACGGAAGGCAGTGGCTGCTGAGTCACAGCAGCCACCACCAAGTCTTGTACATGGCGAGAGCCTCAAGATTTAGCCACTTGTTGAGGGAAACGGCTGCTTCCAGCTTCAGCTGCATTCWGCAGCCCCTGCTTCTCATATAATAATCTTTATAATAATCTTACAAATCGGAGGCTAGGCTGAGACTCTCTGCACAGAAGCCTTGCTGAGAACCCTGGACACAGTAACTAGATCATGAATCCTGCTTACTGCACCAAAGAAACTGTGTGAACAAAACTTTTACCTCTGCAGAGAGCAAGGGCAGTGCTGATGTAGGGGTGTAGTAACACCAGCAGCAAGTCACTGCCATAGCTCCTCATTTTCTTTGAATTAGAGGGCAGAAAGAAGGGAATTGTACCTCAGATGAGTATCTCAGAAGCTTATTACATCATGGAGCACTGACCTGGCTTAGGGTCAGTCCAAATTAACCTTAACTTAGAAAGGCACAATCTAAGCAGAAATAAGTGAAAAGTTTTCAGACAGAAGCAATTAAGAGAAAGTTGATGACACATCCCTGTAAAATATATTAGCATAGATTCAAATTTTGCGTCAGTGATCCCTTGGTTTAGCAAGGTTCACATCGAAGAAAAGACTTGCCCTTATAGCAAAATGTTCATTGTACAAACTAAGCAGCCGTCTTCTTCTGACAATGGGGAGAAAAAAGTTGAACATTTTTTCTAATGAAAAGAACTTACAATAGGAAAAAGTAATGTGAAAAACTGTAACTTCCTAGAAAAGAAATGCACATTTCAGATGCTTAGATTAAAAACAAGTTGCTTTACCATTACACACAATGCTTACAATCTGCAGCTGTTCAAAAAAGACCAGAAGACTTAATCTATAAGCAAGTAAGATTGTTGGCTTTGTTCCCTTCTTTTATTATACAGGACACGTGTACTTTACCTGTTACAGTTTATATCAAGGTGCTCTCCTAGAATTAAGTCTTTATTTTTYTCTTTTTGGCGTTTGGGAGAGAAGAGAAATTTGCTTTTACTTTGAGTAGAGTTTTTCATGCTTCATCTTTAAAGTGCTTTTCTAAGTCTCAGAATGCTAAATATCCCCCATTTTATGGATAGGGAAGGAGGTAGATGAAAACTCAATGCTTTACATTCATATCTGATGCTGATAGTTAATCTTACAATTGCTTTCTTTTCCAATAACTGGTGCATGTCACCTCTAAGCAGTTCATTCTCAGGACCTAGGAATCAAATGAGCTACAGATTGCAAAAATATTTCAGTATTTGGCCATCCTCTGTCATAAGGTTATCCAAGCGTTTGATACAACCAATGGCAGAGTCAGTTTTACCACCTACAGCTTGACGCCTGTTGGCAGCAATTATTTTAGAGCAGTGCTGGGATCAAGATTAGACTCCAGAACTGTGGCTCTTCACCTCATTGTGAACCAAGATTTTTATTACTATCCATTTGATCTTTGCAGTTTATTCCCTTTTTCACCTTATACAACTTCCAAGAACATGATCAACAATATACTTTTTTCTATTTTAAATTTGGCTCCCTTGGTGATATCAGTATTAGGAGACCTGCACTGGACCATGTAGTCCATGCCGGCAATAGTTTTGCCTCAGCATAGGGAAGATTGAGAGTGCATGATAAAAGCACAATCCCTGTTAATGTAAATACTTCCTGTATCACTAACATGCAGCTGAATTGATCCCTAAAGGCCACTATCATTCTGCACTTGAGAGAAGCTCCACTACATTATTCTCTGGGTATTTCAGCTTCAGCCAAAGCACCAGCTCATAAACTTGCAGCTAGCATCAGATTATCACCGTGGTTATTTACACACAAGTATGTCAGTGGAACAAAGCTGGGCAGGAGAGAATCTTTTTCTCCTTTCAGGAGCATGACAGAAACAATTTCAATAAAGGTTACTTGAATCAACATTCATTAGTTAATCGTTACCTTATCAGTCTTGACTATTCTACTTTCCTACTTGCTTAAACAGTGAAATGATGATAAAGGCCTACAAATCTACTTTCATATTCTTATTAAAGACTTCCTGCTTTATTAGTAATTTCACACCCAGAGCCCTAAGGAAGTGATTCAAATAGGGATCTTCACATATGAATGTTTTCTACTTGTGAGGGGTTACTTCAGTGGCTTCCTGCAACAGGTTATCTTACTTCTCCTAATGGTGATTAGGGCCCAATATGTTTTTTTTGTCATTAGAGGAATACATTCTCACCCTGCCRTTGTTATAGCCCATTGTATATACATAGGATAGTAGCAGGTATTCTAGTTGCATGGATGATTACTTCCATGGGAAATGCAGTGTGCTGTATTTCCATTTGCCTTTTACTAAAAAGCTAAAAGGTCTTATCAGACTTCCAAAGCCCTCAGCAGAAGTATTGCTGGGAAAATTGGCCTCCATGACTACAGAGGAAGCTAAGAATACTTTACGTGTGTAAGACGAGAATCAGGACTCTTGTTTGCATAGCCTGTAGTGTGATTATGAAAGACTCCTTGCCTTCCCCTTAAATCAAAGTCACCTTGAGCCTGTGATAATTTTCTGGCTAAGAAACTACTCTAAGTGTCTTAGGATAAAGAGTAAATGGCCATACTAATAGCTATGTTAAACTGGATGTTGTGGAAAAATTGGCTAAGGTAAAGAGTTAATGYATTTTAAATTTACTTGATATTTTTAAATTCTGTTTCTGTCTGTTGATTTTTAATTGTACAGTAAAAAGATTTTAGTTATACTTGTTTAAAAACAACACGTGATATATATCTTTTATCTGTGTTTATTAGGTTGTCTTGTTCAGTTTTATAACATATTGACAGTTTACCTTTCCTTCCTGTGTTTCATATGACGCAGGTGTGCTTTTTCTTCTAATTAGGACAACTGGGCAGTGGATCATCTATCCTATAAAGGATATTTTAATGTTTTACAACAGGACAAATAGGCAACACATTTTTCCTTGAAGAAATTAATATTCTTCATTGTAAACAATATAGTCCATCATGTTTGGTCTACCTGGTAAAATGGATATCCTGATAGTTAGCATAAAGGCTTACTGAAAGTACAATGACCATCTGCATCTCTCTGTTGGGCTTTAAAGGCCAGTTCTCTGTTCCAAAGATTTATAATACAAAGGGCAATTCACTAATTAGTACTGTAAATTAGTGTTGCCATGAGGTTAAAAAAAAAGCTAACATCCCCTGCAGTATTTCAATTAATGTTATTTTTAATTGCATGTATTAGCATTTGAGAACAAGATTGATTAGCTTTTGACTGTCAAAGAAACAGGACTTGAAGCTCTTAAATACTGAAATGGAAGTTGTTAATTATACTTAAAAATCCATAGATACCGTACATAGAAATCTGGAAGGTCATCAGAGTACTAACAAGGGTATGTTTCATTTCTGTTCTGTTTAAACGAAAACTTAAAATGTTTGTTTAAAGCCACATGTATTTCTCATGCTGTCTATTAATTGATCACATAAATTAACATCTCCAAAATCACTCTAGAAACAAAACAGCTTTACTACTGCATCTGTTTATGGAAAGTAATTTTAGAAGTTGTATAAAGTGATTAGTTAATTCTCTAATTTGTGACTAAAGCAGCAGCTTCTCCTAAAGCTGCTGAGTTGTCCTGTCCTCTGTAGATCCCAGTTTAAGGAATAGTCCAGGTCTGCTAAGATTCTGTGGCTAGCACCAAGACAGGACTTGTGCTCCCGCCTCCCTAAGTTCAAGGATGCTGAGGCTAGCTGTGTTATGTAGCATGTTAGAGCTCCTTGTGTCTAACAAGGTACCCACAGGGTGATATTCTCTCCAGAACAGATCTGTAGTTATTGTTTATAAGAAACAACCATTATCATCACTTTCTCTATTATTTAACAGGCACAATTTTTAGAGCAGTCATTTGGGAAGTAGAACACCTGGATTCATGTCCATCCTCAGCTTGAAAGGATTTAAATGCATCACCCGTCTCACAGGGACATACATTACCAACTGAACTGTTGGGGAAAGGAGATAGAGAAAAAGAAGCTGGCAGAAAAACTATATCTTCTCTTCTAACCAGATCATTGAAGCTGTGCTGTGTAAGTGAATGCGTCAGAGCCTCAGCTGATGTAAAACCTCTGTCTGCCCTAGATGAAGATCTGCTTTCTTAATGAATCTTGGATACATGTGTAAATGCTTTGCTAAATTGAGGCCTTTGGCATAAACCAGAAAGAGAACAAAGTAGTTTCACATTCATTTTCTCAGCAACTGGGCTGGTCTAAATAGGCTCCCTGTCCTCATCCCCACCTCCAGGTTGACCCCTCAGGCCTCATTAATTGAGCTGGGAACGTAGGTGGCTAAGAAAACTCTCTTCTTTGTTGTTTTTGTTTTTGTTTTTGTTTTCCTCAGCCCAATTATTTTACACCCAGATTACCACAGGTGGAATATTGTAATTATCAAACTATGGATATAGTAGACATACCACTTCAGCTTCTGCTTTTAAGGAAAATAGAGCCTTTAAATTTTGTTCCATTTACTGCCCTAAGTTAGGTGGAGGAATGTCAAGCAGTAGAGTTTTATTGGCTTTAAAAATGTGACAGGTAGCAGAGAGAACTGGTGCACACTGAGACACACAACAATGTAGAAAAGTCAATGCCTGAGAAACTTAAAAGGCCGTCAAAAAAATGGTGGCCCTTAGGAATTACATGTGTCAAGACTGCGGTACTAACTGTATTGTTGCCATGACTTCCATATGGTCCCTTTCCCTTGCCTGTTTGTTGCACATCCCCTTACYAACCACATTCTTCAGCTTACAGATAGCCCAAAACATTGACTGCAGGTAATAAGTCATCATGTACCAGCTGTTCTACAGTAACTGTAATGTGAAGGAGTTGTTGTTTCATTTCCTACTGATTTACATCTCCTTCTAGACAATAGTAAAAAGAAAGGGACACAAAAGGAAGGGAGACTAGGATAAAGACATATAATAAAAATGAAACCTAATATTTTTCACTGTTAGGAAGATAAAGCCAAATTTTAATTGAAAAACAAAAAACTGAAAATCAGCATTTCTCAGATTTTCATCTTGAAAAAGGTTTTTCAGCTGAAAACGCTTGCATACAAAAATTTCAGCTACATGTGTCAAAACAGTATGTCAACTCATCAGAGGACCAGGATTTTTTTAGAGGCAATTAGAAGGTATATTTTAGAGCTAATTTGACTATCTAATAAGAATATCGCAAATGAAGTGATTCAAGATAGCTCAAATACTAGTGATCGGAGTTTGTCAAGGTCAAAAGTTTCATTTATTAATTTTTGTATATATAAGTGGGCAAATCGTTTATGCTCAGTTAATACTTTAAAAAAATCTCCAGTGTAGTGACCAACAAAGAATTATTATACCAATCTCTTTTAACCTGCTGTTGAATTCCTAGCTTTTGTACATATGTCAAATAGAATGCTATGTTTAATTCCTAGAGAAACAGATAATAAATCAAACTAAATAGAATTAAGAGTGCTTAATTACTAGTTATATACTTCACCTGGAGTATCATATTCAGTAGTGATCACCATACTTCAGGATATAATTGTCTTTTGTGGCTTATAATAAAGAACCTAAAGTACGATAAACCTCAGAGAAACACACTAAAAGGAAAGAGAATAAAAACAGCACTTTATTTTTAATAGTAGAATAAAAATCTTGAGCTTTAAGAAAACCATCATACATGGCATTTTTAGTAAACATCATCATAAGACAATGAATTGTGCAACTCGTGCAATTGCATCCTGCTGATCTATGAAGAGGAAAAGTAGCATTAAAATATTTTATTTTTTTTTCCTTATAGGGATGTGACTTTCTGGGAATATGGTACTAAATCTACTTGAAGAATTAGTTGTTTTTTTTTTTTTAATCCTCCACACTATGGTATTTTTAATTTGGCTTATTTGTATTGTATCAGGGCTGTGACTCAGTTTTTGGTCAAAAAAGAAAGAAAAATAAAAGCTTTCCTTACACATAAGGCTGCTGTATGTGTAGACACTCTGCCTTTTATTTTTGTGTCATGTAAATGAGATTAGAACAATCTAATAATGAGGAATTCTACAAATCTGTAAAAGGACATTGTACAACGCTGAGTAATCGGTACACTGTATTTAAGTCTTAAACTGAGGTGAAGGCACCAGGCTACTGAAGACTTTGCAAAGTGTGTGTGTTACTTTTGTTCTGTGCCAGTTTCCACGTGCAGTTCTCTAACTGGCTAAGATTTTCAAGAGCTACCCTAAACAAAAAGGTTATCGATATTTTTTCTGCTTATTTGTTCCTCCAGATCTAGAGAAATGAATGCTGGAAACAAGGAAGTTCTAAGTTGTCTTCTATTAGTTGATCATCATATTGCCACTATTACTTTATTACAATGCATAGAACTACTGTGTGAGTTAGGTAGATACGACTAGTACTTTAAAATGGAGTAATCAAGGCAAAATTTTAAATACTTTGAGAGTATTTAAAGTATTGAGATACTTTAAATCTCAATACTTTAGAGAGTATTGAGATTTAAATACTCTCTGAAGTATTTTTACTTTAGAAGTAAAAGTAAAACTTTTACTTCTAAAAGTAAAGTGAAAGAGAGTCTCCTAACTCTCTTTAGGAAGAGAGAGTGAAGAGAGTCTCCTAACATCTACGTCTCTTTTTATCTATCTGTATGGGGGAAAATGTCTACCTACTTATATATGTAATCAAAACCTATTTCTCTTTGGTCTTCACCTAATACATAAGTACCAACTTATTGTTTTACAAGTGCATAAAATGGGAGAGAGAAGATTTGTTATATTGCTAAACCTTTTTCTACTTTCTCTTCTTTGAAAATAAGGACATAAAAATACTTCCTCAGGCTAGACTTAAAGATTAATTTCTAAAAAGCTTTGTAAAAGCATTGGTATTTTATGGAAAGATGGTCCAGCAGTTAAGGATGAGATTAGCTTTCTGTTCATTGAAATTCTGATATGCACACAACCTTAATTTTTGCAGACATCTACTTCTTTTTTGCTAGTATGTGAGAGTTTTTCTGCTCTTTCTTAGCTCTCTCATTAAGGACAATGATCCTAATATGGCTAATGATGATGCTTCTTTACTACCAGTGCTTTTTTAATTTCAGAAAGAGTGACAGCCACTCAAAGAAGGAGAGGAAACTTACCTCATCATCCATGCAACTGTAGAAGTGAGGTGACAGAGAAACTATTATAAGTGAAACAAAAATCCAAGTTTTCCTCTATGAGAATTTTGCTAATGTTTTTGTCTACCTGTGTTTGAACAGCATGGCATTTCTCTACTGAGAAGCTGTTATTTCCAGATTTTGCCTTGCCAGGGGGAAGGAAACTTCTATAAAGAATGACCTTCTCACTAGATGCTCTGTATCCATATAGAGCAGACCTAAGGAACATGTGTGTGGAGTATTACTGCTGGCAGAGTTACGAGTTAGGAGCTGCCATTCTAGGCATACAACCTCAAGCCTTTTCATGCAGCAGGTTTTACATGCCTTTGTATATTGTTAGTGCCATGCAGAACTGAAAAGATTTCATTTACCATCGTACTAGCAATAAATGGGACTCTGATGGGAACTCTATATAATATTTCCAGTTTTCTTGTAAGTATGTTTTCACAATATACAGTTCTTATTACTTTAATGGACTGTGAGTTGATTTGCTTGCACTATAGAAATAGTGAGAGTGTAGCTTGGAGAGGGACATCTTTCTTGCAGTTTCATTTTTTACATTTCAGTAGGTCACAGAAACTCTCTTCATTCCTCTAAATTTTGATAAACTATTCCACTATAATCCTTCCTAATGTCAATCTTTATCTTATCCGCTATAAACTACATTTAACCCTGTTAGGATTGTCTTTACTGAAAGACAAAGATGCACTTATCTGAAGACACTGAAAGCCTTCCTGCACCAAGATAATCACACTCAGCAGAAGTGACTGAATCCATTTTTAAACTTCTTCACACATTTGCTACGTTGTCATGTTGTGTTGAACCTGGCTGGCAGCACTGGATTGTTCTGTACAAGTAATTCCTGTGAGCAGGAAGCACATTCTGTGCCATGTAGGACACGGCATGACATGCTCAGGGAGATCTATGCCATCATACCTCATGGAGGGGAAAGGCTGTTAGATCCATGTTCAAACTGAAATGATATGGCTACAGGGAAAACTTTTATATAGAATTTATGGCTAGAATGCCTAACAGGCCTAATAGAATCTAGGCAACCAAAGATACAGGAATCATTTATTGAGGTTTATAGGGTTTTTTCATAAGCTTTTGCAGTAGCAGTAAATTCTGGTTCTAATTTGATGCACTGGAAAACTATGCCAAAGCACACTTTTGTTCTTGTCATGAAAATATGGAGAATAAGGTCTACATATCACTGCTGTGGCAAGCTGACATCCAACAAGATTTATGCTATTTGAAAACCTTATTCTTGCTAAATGCATTGCATATGTAAGTTCAGTGTAATTTACTTGGAACTTTGCTGCTACAAATAATGTTAATATCTCTGTTTTGATATGACATGAAATTTATTTAATCTGGTACCTCATTTTGAAATATATTCATTAAAAGTGTTGAATGGAGGAAAAATCTGTCAGCGCAAATGGTGTTCATTTTCAGTGTGACAGTATTCACAAGTCCCAAGGAATAGAACAGTTGAATAGATAATGTCACATATCATAGCATTATTCGGATGGTGTGATCTTCTTATTGATTGGACAGCAGTTGCAAATTTAAAGCTTATGCTACATTTCACTAATACCGTGACAATGAAGAACATGAGCAATGGTCTGTCAAATGTGTGAAAATTGTGCCATGCAAGTAAATAAAGACACAGTTTATAATTCTCTGAAAGGATGAGGATAACATTTGTTCTGGAATTAAGCAATAATGGAACAGAGGCTCTGCTTTGTGCTCTAAACATAAAATGGGGTTATAATGGAAGAGTAATTCTTTCATTACTAATATTAAGAAATAGCTGAAACGGTTAGCTTCCCTGTATTGTAAAAAGGCCATTTCTCAAGCAGACAAAGAGATATTTCTATTGAAACCGCACTTTTTAATCTCTGTACTATTATCAGCCTTTAAGACGGCTTGCATTTTATCCTGTTTTATTGTTGTAAATAGTAGTGAAAGCTTTTTTTAGGAGAGTTCTTTCTCAGTAAAAAAATAAAATCAATATTGTTTCATATGCAAGACATTCATTGTAGCTTGAGTCAAAAGGGCCAAATTAACAATTCTACTAGGTTTCTTAAACTGTGTCTTTCACTGCAGTATCTGAGAAGTCCCAAGAAGTGGAACAATTAAATAAGTAATATTTGGATGGCATGAAAGTGATGCATCAAACAACCTGACTAGAATCAGGGCATGTTTTGTATTCCCTCCCCTTAAAAGGTCCAGAAAAAGGAGCAATTCAGATGTATAAATATAGATGCTCTGTGGCTCTGTGGCTACAGAGCATCATCCCACTTGGATCACCTCCAGCTGTCACTCTAGAAAGGCACAGGCCTTCCACAGATCTTGTGTTGTATCTGCCTGCATCATGGAGATGTCTTGAATGCTCCAGATCATCTCAATGTCACTGCATTAAGGCAATTAAACCCCCTAGGAGTGTTTCTATTTGCTATTGTGTGCTTAAAACTTTAAACAATTATTTCCTTATACCTGTGCACTTTTAAAAGCTGGGAAGGGAGGTGCCAAAACTGATTTTCTTTTGAAGGTCAGTTCAGGGAGAGAGTAGGTCTACAGGAATGATATCAGTCACATTGGCAATGTCAGATATTGCTCTAGACCTTTTTGGCCTGGCAGGCTGCATACCCTTGTGTCAGCCCTAGGGAAAGCCATATTTCTGGAAGGATCCCCATCACGTACTGTCCTGTTTGTGAACAGTGTCCTACAAATGCCTTATTGCATCCAAGTACAGTGCAAGTAGAGTTGGACACTCATGGACTTACTTGCAATGAATCTCTAGCTCCCAGGGTTCCTGTAAACACAATATTCCCATACATCATGATGAAATTGCTGTCCATTCTTTGCATAGAAATGCAGGAGGAATGGTGGATGAGATGCTCCTGAGCAAACTGCTGTTAATGCCAGACAATCTGTCTGCCCACAGCATGCTCCTGAGTTGCCTGCTACAGAGACGGTCTTTGGGGTGGACTTTGGGCTAGCTAGGTTGCCCTAGGAGAATATATGTGGTCTACAGACCCCAGCTGGAGTGAATAACAATATGAAGTTAATGAATAAGCAGGATCAAGGATCATCAGCTTAGTCCTTTATTCTCTCTAAGTATTTGAAACTGTATCTCAGTCATTTCAGCACAGGCAGTAAGTCTGAGAAAAGTTTTTATATAAATAACTTCAGGGAATATGCATCCTAGAATGATGAACTACTGCACAAAGAAAACAGATGAAATTATATGACATAAATTTGTGGTTTACAGAAAACCAAAATAAGCAATTTGAGTCAATTAGGTACGTGCTACAAGTCATTCTACTGCGTGTTTTACAAGTGAAATTTTCACTCTCCTGACACAGTCTATATATTCTCCTGCTATAGCTATTCAAACGGGTTATGGCTTTCTTTTCTAAAATGGCAAAATAAGAACCCTTCTGTTTCTGGCAGCAACAAAAGAGACCCTGTATTTTTACTGCTGTCAGCTACCCAGTGTGATCTATCTTTAGCTGAAGTGGTGCACCAGCCATGCTGTGCAGTAGCTTCACAAGAAACAGAAGATCCCACACCTCAGCAAAACCGTGAAGCTGTATGTGCCCAGGAGTCACATCCGTGGAACACGTCGGGAGAGCAGTAAAATACTGCGCTTCCTCTGTGGGATATCAAGGGGTCCTTTACCTTGCTGCAACCATTCATAGGCCCCAATCACTTTCAGATGATGGCAGAAAATCGTTGGAACTAAAGTCCCTACTGTCCAGCAATGACAAAGAAAACGTYGCTGTGTATCAATTGTCTCACAGCRATTGTCACTGAGCACTGACAGCATGCAAAGTGCACTGCCATTCCAATTATTAAAAGGTCTTTTAGTCAAACCTGGTTTTCCCAAAGGTAATTCATATCAATTTATTTATCAGGTTTTCCTAATTACAACAAGAAGAAAAAATTGCTTAGTGAGATGCATTGGCATTTCATAGTGTTTTCAGGGGAAAAATTTCTAGAAAAGTAGACAAAATATATTTCTGTAGGAGAATGTGATAAGTCATTTGCTATTGATTTAGAAACTTCGCATAAGGAAAGTTTTGCAGTGTTTATAATGAGATTGAAAAGTGACTGCATTGGATTTTTTTTATCTGTATTATCAAAGTCTAGGGTTGGTTTTGATTCAGTCTTTTTTTTTCCTGATGAAATGTTTCATGTTGTAATGTAATAGAATTAATAAGATCTGATACACTGACTTTTAATGAAATTTCATTTTTCAAAAATAGGCACATAAAAATGTCTCCATAATAAACTTAATTAGAGAAAATAGAAGATTGTATTATTTCATCATTAATACAAAGAGATGGATAATTAGGAGGATGCGATATGCATATAGAGTGAAATCAACCCTCCCGCAGGAAGCTGGAGCATAGAGGCCTTATGTGAGAAGTTATTTAAGCCAAAGTATGGGATTCCTAGCCTCATTGCTAGAAGGGTTTCTATGAGCATGGTGTTCAGGACTGTTCAAAAGGCCATGTCTGAGGCAGAGCCAATGCTATTTGGAAAGACATACTGCTAGTGGATAATCAGGGCCCATATGGGGCGTAATCCTTTCAGCTCAAGGGGCCTCATGGACCTTTTGCCAAACTGTTTCGCTGTCTTGTGTGTGGAAGCAGCGTAAGATCCTATCGATAAAACACCTTCCACAGAGTGTTGTCAACTGCATAGGGTTTTTCAGTGCTGAAGAAATGGTGCAATGCCTAACTTTTTGTCCTTCCAAAACCTACTAGTGACATCAGAGCTCATGAAACTTCAAATTATCCCAGCTGCATTGAAGACAATTTACACCAGGTGAGGAACTGACACCCTATAATCCAGTATCTGGAGGGGAGGGAGGGTGCAGCAGGGGGGGGCTCTGGAGCAGGTTCTCTRTAGCCTAAATACCTTTGTGTTAGTGATTTTGTTCCAGTTCCTGCCCAAAAGAATCCCAAAATGTGCCGTGCTTTCCGTATTCATTCATTTTTCCTTCTTGTTTCTTAGCCTTTTACTAAAGCTGTGCTTTCTTGGTCTCAGTACATTTCCTGACATTTGTCTTCATTTTCTTTGTACTAGTATATCTTCATGTGCCTCAACAATGTTATTGTCAAGGTCTTATTTCATTATATAACTCCTACTTAGATCAGTTGATACATTGCATGTCAATGTTTTTATTAACCAGATTTTACCAAGGAAACAATAAAAATGCTCCAGTTAGCCTGAAACCAGATTATTTGTGAATGTAGTATAAACTCCTCAAAATTTTGTGTTGATGACTGAACCAGTTTATGTTTGGCTGGATCATGGAACAGATTTATTTCAGATGTGCTCAGAATGAAAGGTAGTTTTTCAACTGTTGAGGGTGAAATTCACTCCTGTTCACAGGGTCTGTACAGGCACCTCATTTAAGTTTAGTTGATGCATGAGACCTTGTATAGGTGCTCTACATTGACTGAAATTTATAGAGCTGATTTGTTCAGGCTATTACATTAGTACTGTTCTGAACAGGCTTGAGCTCTCATTGGTGGATTTCCTCTTGTAATTTCCATTTTTTTACCCTGCAACCAATTTATGATTGGTATTAAATTAGTCCTGCCAGGGATGGTAGGTTCCCAATCTGTCCTAAAAAATCCCTAACTTGCTTTAAAAAGTACAGACAGTATATTTTTAAAAAATGTTCTAAATGATGCTTATATTGAAAAATAAGATTCTCATGACCAACATTCATCAGAAACTATACAGTAACAAAGTAGAGTAACAAGAGTTGGAGAAAAAGTAGTTAGTAAAACATTTTCATTTCAAGCCTACAAACAATAACAATGTTTTGAGAAGTATTTCTCATTACTCTTCCAAACTGAGGTGCCTGGGGTTACTCTTAAAATCATTTGAAATTAATTCTTCTTCCATGGATGCAATATGGYTTGGTCTTCCACTGTGAAGTAAGTTTGTTATGTAGCTTTTTGTTTGTTTTAAACAATAGTTTTCATTCCAGGCTGCTGCAGTGAGGCAGCATGCTATACCCCATTCTTACAAAGCCTGGAATGAGAATGATTTTTCAAGGAAGTACTGGAAGCAAGAAGTAAGTTAAAATGTCATTGAAACATATTTCCTGCTATGCATTCCTGAAGTCCTGTGGAGTTAGCCCCTCGATTTCCTCCTGAGATACGTGTTTTCAGTAGATGTGTCCATGTGCTTGCTTCCCAAACCATCCCTTGTGATGTGTCCGTGTGCTTGCTTCCCAAACCATCCCTAGTAATGCACCTTTGCCAGGTGACAGCAGCCTTCTGTAAGGCACAGAAGACACTTTGCTGTGTCAAAAGGCATATCAGTGTTTTAGGATCAAATTACTATTTCCCTATTTAAAATGTTGACTTTGTGAAAAGGGCATTTTTTTTGAACTGGAGAATACTCCTGTGAATTGTTCCTTTTCCCTTCTGACGAATAATTAATTCTGTCACTGTACCTCAGCAGGTACCCCATGGCAAAGGGTCTCGAGTCCAAGTTCAGACGTAGACTGGTTGCACCTTATTAGCTGCCTCGCTGGTTAAGTGTTTCTAAAGCAATTGCTGCTGGGAAGGTGTCTACCCATTAGTCTGTGGGTTTATTTCATGCCAGTTGCTGGGAGGCCACAGCCTGGTCTTGCTGTACTTTTCAGCAGTYGCCTCAAGGTCTGGCTGCAGTTCCCGCCGTAGAGCTGCACGCAGCTTGCTGTGCTTCCAGGTATTCCCATTACTTTCATTTCCTTCACTTTCTGCAGAAATGTACTGGTAAACCTACTTTTCAACAGCTCTCAGAAGGCTCAGGTCTAGAATCACAGAAATATGTTGCTCGTATTCCTCTTCATTTTCCCCCTCACTGTCTTTTCAGAGGCAAGTTTGGTGCAGGGGCCTAATCCCTGGAACAGGATCCACTGCAATAAATCACAGTTAGAGGCAAGTTCTGACTACCTAATTAGGGCTTTCAGTAGCCTCCCTAGGGTAACCCAGGCATCCTGCTCCAGGATCTCAATGCCGCTGCAGAGGTCAGACATCTAGAAATGAGGCACTGGGGCAACTGTTTGAACCTCTTCAACCTCAGCTACTTCTTCAAACAATATTAAGAACTGCCTTGCTTCAGGAAGAGAGTCAAACATATGGGATAGCTCCTGGCTTGCAACAAGACCTGGTGACGCCTGGGGCTAACCCCTTGCCAGGGAGAGACCCCCAAGTACTGATAGAGGACTTACCTAAATGAGTTAGAGGGTTGAAGTTCAATGGTAGTAATACCTTCTACTTAATTTCAGAGCATGTCAGTCCTTTATTAAATGTAATTCCTGATTGCTCCACTGGTATACTGCTCAGTTTCTACCTCAACATTAACAGCAGCCACATTTATTTAAGCACCCTCCAGATGGTGGTCCATTCTCAGATAGAAAGGAAAGGCAGAAAGGCTAAATAATTCTTCAGAAGTGTCTCCAGATCTCTCCTTTAACCTTAGAGGGAGTCTAGCTGAATAGCTTTGATTAGATATCTGATTTAGATGACTACATTTAGATGAGTCGCACACTAAGAAAATGCAACATTCTCTGTGTAGTTTGCTTTCTAATAATACAATAACGCTTCTTGAGGGTCTCTCATACAATGTCCCTCTCTGAACGTGGTCTAATTCCTCACCTTTTTAAAGAACTATTCCTAACTCCCTTGCATCTAAAGTGGAATAAGTTGCCCCCAATGCCCACAAATAGGTCAGGTGTTAACAACCCATACTGCACAGATCTTGAACTCCTGGAGAACAAACAGGGCAATAAGGGCTATCTGKGCAGGCCAAGATGCCTCGGCTTTTCTTCAGCTTTTGCAAGCATCAGTGTGCCCTAGCTGGCCACAACACATAATTCAGTTAGCACTATCCCTTAAATGTCTCTGTCTGCTGAGCTGTCCAGCCTTAATCCATTTTCTCCTGTGATCACCTTTATAGATTTATTTCCTGTTGCCATCAGTCTCTATCTTTATGTCATTTTACTTTGCATGAGGCAACATAATTCTTATCAGCTCCCATAGTACATYATCCAATCCTCCTTTGCTTTATATTGTATAGTGCTATCAGTATTCCATTCTTATATATTTTGTAATCTCAGACAAGAATATTGTATCATCTTTACTTTTGCTTTGATAAAAGCAATGTAATATTTTGGTATGGAAACTACTCTGTAATCCACATGAATATACAAGAGATTTGTTTTCTGTATTGAAAAGAGGTCTTTTTTGCAGTATCTTTAAATCAGAAAAGACATTATATTTTTTACATGTTTTTCTCCTTAAAGGATGAATTTAGTGCTCATGAAAGCTGCCACACTGACAGCTCTAAGAAAAGAAGCCTATTTAATTGGCCATGGAAAAGATAAGTAGCAGCAGTGTAAGCTTCCTAGACTGCTTATGCATTCACCTGGAAAAATCTATGATCTTGCTCCCATTCAAGTGAATGGTAAAATTCCCTCAAACCTGCTCCTTCATTTGGCTTCTGAGTCTGCCCACTGAAATAATCTTTATGGCACCAGGAGATATGACACGTTCTTAAAATTCTTCTCCAACTGGCGATACTGTGAGTTTGCTCTCAGAGCTGAACACCTTTTATGCCGTCACATCTCTGGCTGCTATCAGCCTACACCAGATTCACAGCAGTGACACAGAGAAGAGGGGGGGTATAGCTCTTTAGCCCTCCCCCCCAGTTTATATTAAAAGTAAAACTGCAATGGTATTAACTGGGCTTGATATATTACAAATCTCTTTTAAAATCACATTCTAGCTTTAAAAGGAGTAATAGACTTAAATCAATACATAGGTGATACAAAGTGTACCAGTGTGGTTTGTAAATGTTATGCCCAGAAGAAATCCTATTTTATAAACAGATGGATCCTTTTTACTTCATTCACTAATGCTTTACAATTAACTAATTAACAGGTTTATTGCCAAAATTAGCAATAAAAAGTGTTCAGGAGTTTTGACCAAAGCAGTCTTTGGCAATTAGATAGAGACAAAACAATCTGCATGATAGTTTGAGGCTAAACATTCTTCGGATCAGAATTTAACCTGCTGTTTTCAAATAAAAGTTGACAAATGGGAAAGCAAACCCTGCAGATTTCCTCAACCATTTCATATTTGAGAGCCTCAGCCTTAATTAGTATTAATTACAGGTAACACAACAAAAGTTTGAAGGGCTGATTATGCTTCTTCTAGACAAACAAAACAGTTTAATATCTTAGACTTTGATGGACTAGCTTCTTCCAGGCTCCTCTAATGATATAGTTCTGAGTCAGGAATCATTGTGCTTTTTGTGTTATAAATAACGTTTGGATTTAAAGGACATTGTATTGTATAGAAACATATAGCACAGGGGACTCTTAAAATCTAATTATTTAATATTACTGCAGATCAGGAAGAAAAGGGGGAAGTCTCATAAAAATGAGCTACTGGTTTTTAAATAATCAGCCGAACAATTCACCTGTAAAAATCAGACCCTTTAAACTGGACACCCCAAAAATACAAATGAACAAAAAATTATGATCAGAATTTTAAAAAATCTTATTCATTCTTTTGGAGATTTATCTCCAGAATATGTTAATAAATGAGGACTAGTGATTCACTAACTCTTGACCATGAAGACTTCAAAGGAAAACATATACCAAAATGCGACATATAGTCAGGTCAAGAATAGGCTAGTTTGTAAGTATAATGTGCCAGTTTGTATGTCCAGCCATACGTCCTGATTCACTAATGATTTATTATATTTATGCAGTGTGTAATGGACTCTGCCTGAAGACTGCCTATCCAGAGTGACCCATTCTGCTTTCTTTTATATTGTTGTGTCTTGCAAACTATTTATATTTTTCATTTTGGACAAGATCTGTCTGTGTACTTTGCTGAAGTTAACAAGTAAATTAACATTGTATTTTACAGAGCACTCAATTTTTAGTACAATAGGCAGAGAATTAAGTGCATAACTCTGTTACCAAGAATAGGAGTCCTTAAATTCTATTTTCTAAAGACTACAAAGAACATGCAGTATTATTTCCTCCTTCTACTCAAAGATTTACTGGACTGTTTAAATAGCTGGTAAGCAAAACTGTCCTCTAAGTGACCAGAAGAATAAAACGTTAGTTTTATTTCTGAATAAGGAAGTAAAGACAATATAATATGATTTTAATAACACCTGACAGGTTTGTTATTTGAATAAGAGATCACTATTACCTTTTATCCCTTTTAACCATTTAACATCAACAATAACAAAAATTGGAAGGTTTGTTTGGATGAAAGTTTGTTAAATTTACCTATTGTCTTAAACGGATGTTAAGGATATTTTTTTCTGATGACTGATGACTTCATTTGTTTTCACTGTTATGCTAGTATTCATTTCAAAAGGACTGCTCCTTTTCTGACTCTTATTTGTGTGAATGCAATATAGGCTTAAGTTCAGATCAGTTTTGAAAATGATCCTTAATTTTATATTTAACAGTGTTTATATATTTGTTTATCTTACTGTGTATGGTAGGCTGCGCTTCTTAAGAAGTACATTATATTATGGACTCATTTAATGAACTGAAGCATATTTGCAGCAATTTATTCCAAATGGGCCTCTTGTGTTTGTATGTATTAGAGAAGGACTCTGCATGAGAGGCTATAAAGATTGTGGAAGTTTAGAATTGCTTTAGGTTGCTGGAAGTTTGCTTCTGTTACTGTTCTTACCAAATATACCATCCAGAATGCTTTACAGAGAGCTTATGTACTAAAAGGCAAAATTTCAATTTATATCTGTTTTTTTTTTTTCCACAGGTGGATATTATCGTTCACTTAGAAAGAAGTGTTATAATAATAGAAACACTGAAAGGCTTAAATGCAGCAAAGCTAGTGGACAGTGCTGTAATATACAATTTATCCTATGTGATACTTGTTAACAATGGCAGTGATCCATGAAGAAGATTCTTTAAGTTTTTGTGTCTGAGAGTTTAAATTAATGGTTTGGGAGTAGAGTCTATTAGTGTGCTATGTACCTAGCAATCGTTTGAATTCAACATAAACTACAGGACTTGGGTTCTCAAGGTGCCTAGTTATATCTGTGATTGGCAACCAATCATTTCTTCCTCATTTTCATTACAATATGTCATCAGAAACACAAGTTTATAAGATGCTTCTTCTGTTTACCATATATTTGATATTCATGTTCCCAGCTGCAGGGAAAGAAAGGAGTAACTTAGCAATATTATGCCTGTTTCAGACATGAAGTAAGTACATACATTAGTTTTTAATCTATCAGACCTTTAAGGACTAGTACAGGAGAAACAGGTATCAGTAAACAACATCTGAACCTTTAGGGACAGTTGATGTAGTCATACGCCAGCGTGGCCTACACAGCAGCACAGCGATTCCCAAGAATAATAAAGATATTATGTCAATGAAACAGAAATCATAGAAAGATGATCTGAGGATCACAAGAAGTCAGGTTTTGACCTTGAAGAGATTTAAGAATGCCTTCCAAACAGTTATCTGGAACATAATTAAAGGCATTTTAACATGATAAGCCCTGAAGAATGCAAGCTATCATCTGTGCACCTTGAAAAGTAAAAGATATTGCTTTTATAGCTGTGGAGCTTATGGTCAGAAGTGATATGAAATATTAGAAATGTGACAGTTTTACAATAATTTTAAACTCATTGTAATAATTTTCATTTGTAGCTTTTTGCCAGTGAATCTCTGGAATGGCATTAAGTACTTCTAACTACACTTTGCCCAGTAATACCAGAGTCTCTGCCATTTTCACTTTTTCACACTGATATGCAGGTAGAAGTTGCAAGCAAACAGACATTAAGATGATGTCAGTTATTCGAGCTAACAAAAGAGTAGGGGGCTAAGACTTTTTGTTACAATGTATTTTAAGTTTCTATGTGAAGAATACACTCCTAGGTCTCCCCAAGTTTATTGTAAAAATGCAAGTATGGTATTTCAAGCTAGAGAAAAGACAAGTCTTGTTGACTTCTGCAAGCTAATTATTGCCTGAAAATGAGAAGATGAAAAGAAAATATGCAAATGAGGAAACTCATAGAACAGTCTTTTATTTTTTCTTTCTTCAGACTCTGAAGCCGTCTAATCAATATCCCCTGGAACACATGGAGGGCACAATGTAATTTAGCTCATCTCTAAAACACAGGGTGAACTACGTAATCCACACTGTGGGTTCATAGCAATGAAATTTCCAACTAGTGGTACATTACATACGAATTCATCATCTCCTGAGATGTGTGCTTGAGTCCAGGGCAAGGAAAAGTCCATGCAGTCATAAATGCTCTTATTATTATCATGGAAAGCACTATAGTTTGCCTCTCTGCTTATGACTGATAGCTTTGACTTTTAAAATGACTCCTTGAATGTGACCCTTCCTTCTCACAAGCTAGAGCTGTATCTATTTTCTTTATTTAGATTTCCCTAATGACTCTTATACCTGACTGTAGGTCTAAACCTTCAGCAAAACAGTGAACACTAGGCAACTAAAGCATTTGCATTGTCCATTTAGATGATACCCTCCTCCTCTAAACAGCTTGGCAGGAAATTCATCCTCCACAGGTACAAACTAGTTCTCCACCTCATACATTCTGATTATTTATCTTAATAATCATTATAGCACATTTGGGCTAGACCTTTTCCTTAGCGACGTTTGTCTGCTGGGAGAGATTACATTTATAAATGTCACATACCTTTCATTTTGGAGGATATATGGCAAAGATGTCCTAAAGTCTTACTACAGCACAATAAATATATTATTCTCACCATCAGTGATCTCATAACTGATGAATGGGTTTTATTTAAATTTGTAGGGACATCAGCTCTTGGGCTAAGCACAAACATGGTAAAGTTAATCTCAGAAGACTAGAGAAAGGTACAGACAGATAAGTTTATAATGGGCGTCTGTGTTTCACCCGAAAGCAACTCAGAGCAGTAATGATGTTTTAGAAGAAATTAATCTGGATCAGAGAGTAGAAATGATGGCAACATGCATAAGACAAGCAGCAGGAAAGCCCTGCTCTTGTGGGCACAGCCTTTTGGGAGCTGCTCCTGCCTCTGAGCTGATGCAATCAGTGCAGCTGGTGCCAGTTGACTTCAAAAGTGATGGGATCAAATCCCACTTGAGATGACAAGTGGATCCGTATTCCTCGGTCTACAGTGGCAGGAGCCATACGAGTAGCTTCCTGTAAACAGATTCTCAATTCATCACTTCCCCAAGCTTGAAATTCAACTCTTTTAGGTTTTTAAATTTTTTATAAAAATCATATTGGTGATTTATACAACTGCTGCTATCAAATATTTGTAAAAGCMTCACAACGGCAGCAAGCTATTCACACATGCACGGTGTGCAGGTTTGTTCTGAAATGAAAGCTACCACCTTCATTTACACTCAATAGAAATCTTTAAATTGAGTCACTTGCCCAAAAGGTATAACAGATTCTTAAGACGCTAAATTAATCTGAAAGATGCTGTAGAGTCTTGCATATAGATAAACTGCAGCAAGTGTAATGTAACAACTGTAGTAGTCCCTCTGAGATGAGAAAGATTACTTCCCTCGATCAGTTTTTATTCTCTGCTGATAAGGGCCTTTACTACCCTTAAGGTACTTCTCTTCTATTTAATCAAGAATGAAGAAAGCTATTTTTATCACTGAACAATATTTAGTTCTGTATATAAAATCTTTCATTTTTTTGACATGTTTGTATTGCTTTGAGCCTCATGCCTGAGAGAGACTAGCTGTTCTCCTTGTCTCCATTCATGGCACTCCACAGAAACTTTTTGATTTCCTTTGTTTATTAATCTTTACATCTGTTCTYGTCTTTATACTGAGTGTGTAACACCATTCTTATCTTTTATTTATGTGTGTGTTAGCCTCAACACTGGTATACATGACTAATTAAAGATGCATGGCATTTATCTGATGCCATGAAGAATGCACCAACAGTTTTCTGCCTTGTAAACTCTAAGGCTAGAATTCATTTAATCACATTAAGGGCTACRGTTAACAGTTTGCCTCCTGCACGTGGGTTGTCTAAAGAGGGACATAAGGGAAAGGTGCAGTATTTTACTTTCTGCATAAATGTTAATCATAATGTAAACTACATTCAGAATGAGAATTTTTAGAGAAATAAAATCTTAAAACAACAGTGCTACCTTAAAATCTTAAAACAACAGTGCTACCTTACCTACCAATTCACTCAACTCTTTCAGAAAAAGGGTTAACAGTTTCAGACTGCGTACTGACAATATTAAACAAAAGTAAATAAATATTAGTTCAAACATTGTACAACTAAAGAACGGTGGATTTTGTGCTTATATAGTGCTGCTTACATAAGCACAGTGCTAACTACCTCCCAGGCATTGATTTGCATGGTATCTCCGTAAAATGCTCCAGACAGAGACAGATTAATGAGCTCTTCTACATTGAACCACCTTCACCATTAATTCTGAGACTCAGAGGACAGGAGAAGATAGGTATCCTACGATACAAATCTAGGTGTTCTCTCAGCTCTCCCCAAAATGTTGTCTTTTCTATTGAGATCATTATGTACGAATAGCAAACAAACAACAATAACAATGGACTCACTTTACTGAACTTTGTTCTGCAACCTATTCATTTTTGTTATGCAGCATCTGTATTAAGGTTTTAGGAAAATGGAGTATGAGGCTTGCTAGATCCTGGTGACATCAGTGAAAAGATGGCAGACAGTATTTACAGGAGACTTGAAAAATAATGCCTCTGTTTTTTTTCCCCCTTCTACCAATTTTCAAGGTCTTGTGGATTTATGGTTTTGTAATTTGCTTTTACTCTGACAAGAAATCAGGTTTAAAACTCAAATATTTTCTTTGTTACCTTCTACTTTATTTAGCCCTGCTCCTCTCAAAAAAAAAAAAAAAAAAAAAAAAAAAAAAA
>NW_028186379.1:1912657-1991246 GCF_003343005.1 Rhea americana
TTTTTTGTTTTTTTTTTAGTATTTTGATGCCTACTGCTTTTGGTAGATAGTCTAATGACTGCAGCAAACTCTTTATTTATAAAGCAGGTTGACTGCTCCCTCCATGGGTAGAAGGGTAGGTGTCAATTAAAACACAATTAAAAATTGCAAAGATGAACTACATGGGGAAAGGGTGTTTTGATGTATTGTGGTATTAGTGACAAAGTAGCCTCCTTTTTGGTATCCCCTAAAGATGGAGCTCTCCACTGCCCCCCCCCCCCAAAAAAAAAAAAAAAAAGAAAGAAAAGAAAAAAACAGTTCCCCAAAGTCTCCCTCCAGAAGAAGAAATTCTAGGTGTGGCAGGGAAACCCAGAAATCTCAGCCATTCCACCACTGATATGCATAGATAATCTGATGTGATGTGGCATCCCTGGGTTATTCAGACAAAAATATCTGAATGTTTGAAACCATTTGCTCATGTGTTTTAAATGGCATGGTAATAAGTGATAAACATAGTAAGAGGCAGCTTTTAAATTTGAACACAGAAGAGCRAGCTCCTAAATCATTTAGATACTGAAAATAAAAATGAAATCCAGAAAATAACCCACAAAACCCAGTACTTTTTGTTTTTCTGTGCCAAAAAGCTTTAAGAGATGCAGACGATATTTAAGCAAATAACTATCTAGACCTCCTTGACAGAGAAAACTATCAGCCTTTTGGAAAGCCAGTATCTCACTGACGTTGACCGGATTTCTGATCTGACTGCTAGGCTGAACACTGTAAAGATAAAATGAAGAACTGGCACAGTTCTTATGATTCTTGTAAACTTTATACAGAACTAGGCACAACGTAGACTGTAGTGTCTAGAAAAACTATACAGCCTGATGAAAAAGGCTAGACTTTCATTTTGTTAACCAGTACCTCTTTACTGGTATGTGTGAATAGTAACTTCTCCTCCATCCCTGACAAATTAACATTATTCACTAGTTTGAAAAAAGGTACAGCAATGCAGAGCTTAGGTACAAAAAAGAACAGCTGAGAATGAAACTTCTTGATAAGATTAAAATGTTGAGGCGTTGTTTATACATGTTTCTTTTTCTTTTACAGACTTTTTTATTAGCAGTAAAAAAAAGCAACCTTCTGAGGGCAGAATCCACGAAAGGAGCTGACACAATCAGCAAGATAATGATGTAAGACGAGCCTGGCAGGGTATTGCTCAGAATCACAAGCAAGGTCCTAAGGGGGTAAAGGAGGAAAGGGCTTCCTCCTTCTGAAATGAAATAGGAAAGAAAATGGCCTTGTTTTCCACAGGGAAGATGGAAAGTAGAATAAAATAGAATTCCGTCTTTATTTCTGAAATACAGTGGAAGACTGTGATACCACTCCTGATGTTAATAAATGCTCAGCCCCATTCAATGAAGCTTCTGGCCAACATTTGTTATGCTTAATAATGTCAAGGAATGAAGAAATTCTAGCTGTAGTAACCATAATAATGTCGTATGATCCTTCAAGAATTGTCTTTTGGCTTGAGGCTTGCAATCCTCCTGCTGTCTGCATCTGTCTGATCTGAACTTTTGGGGCCAAATTATCCTAAACAGGGCTTTTTGACAGATGGAATGGAACCTGATACTCAGCTTAGCAAATGCTGTCATTTCTAGACCCATGCACAATGAGATTTAAAGGGTTATTACTGAGATATGATATAGTCTGGAGAAGGAATATCCTCTATATCCTAATGATCGGATTTTAGAAAACTATTCAACATTTTGTCAGCAAGAACTTAGAAACAAAGCCACTGGGGAAGAATCCTAGCCTGACTCAGAGAAGTGCTGCCCCATACAAGTTGGTTTCCCAGCCTCCCAGGTAAGTGAGGGAACTGGGAAGGCTGGGTGACTGCAGGGATAGCACCATGTCTCAAAGGAGAAAAGAAAACAAGAGGGTCTAAGTAAAGCAAATGAACTTCGTTGGATGTGGCTGAGTGACCCAAACTAGAGATCAGTGCTGAAGAGCACTGACATAATTCAATCATCTTTTAACTCCTCCCTTTGATTATTTGGTGCTAGCCTGTCCGATAGTGTAATTTAACGCTGGAGGGGTGGAGGGAAAGTTTGTAGATGCTTTAGCTGTCCTCTTAAATGTGCGTATCTTTCTGGCAAACATGGACAGCAGCCACAAAGTCCAAGCGCAATGCATTTACTTTCAGGAAAGTAACAGGCAGCCTCCTCCTCTCCATTACATGTTGTACTCTATTTCAGATGTGGCAAAATAAAGTAGGTGTCCTGATGCCCTTAGCAGCTGGTTTCTACTCAGAACAACCCTTAAGTTTGAGAACAAACAGAAGATTGATTTTTCTTTTAATGAGGAGAAACTGAGAGGTAAAGTAGGAAAGAGGCATAAAAACATTCAGGGACAGATCAAAGTAAGTGTAAATGCCCCCTCCCCAGAATATATAGAAAAGGGAGTTGAAATTAGAAACTAAAAAGTTGTAATAAGTATATGATCACTTTGTGTGCAACTGTGGGTCTGAGCCCTGGGCTTTGGCCCTATGAGCTTCCTGCTGTGCCCAAATTAGGCCAGAGGCATTCACACACCTCGGCTCCGAGTGGGAAGCTGGTGCTTCCCAGCCAAGAGCAGTGCCTACCAGGTGAGATTTGCACCTCCTTTTCCAATGTACAGTCAAATAGGACAAGTTACACTGCAGATGGCTTATCTTAATTTGTCTGCCCTTCAACAAGGAGTAAGGAGGGAAATCACAAGTTTCACAGCAGACATTGGCATGTGTTTATGGGATCCTTCCCCTCTCCCCTACCCAGCGGAGCAGGCTAGGGGAGAAGCAGCCGAGCACAGAGTGGTCTTAATAGGATGCCCTCTGTTGAAGTTCAAAGTCACATGAGTCGCCTGAAGGCTCAGGTGGTTTAAGCTAATGTTTTATTTCTTAGCATTATGACAAGTACTCCAGCAGCCGGCACCATCTCAGCTGAGACGCAGCATCTTGGACAACCATATTCCATACATAGATGTTCACTGATGGCTATCAGCCACAGGGGCTTAGTTAGACCATCCATTTGCCACAACAGAACTTAGGCTAGTGACCTTTATTGTGTAAAGGGATGACAAATTCAAGCCCAAACCCAAGCTCAAGCTCAGCCCCAGGGTAAGCAGTGTAGACTCCTTTGCTCACCAGCGGTACAATTCCCATCAGAAGCACTCAGTAAGGTCACCTACCTCATCTCCGAGACAGTTGTCCAAAGCTGACCAGCTAGGAATCCTAAAACTTAAACATGCCCCATCTCACTTCAGAAAAGAAGTTAATTCTAGTAGTGCTACCTGTCAGATTTCCACTTTCCACAACCAGCAGTGGCGAGGAAGGAACTCTCCTGCTAGTCCAGGCGGTACTTGCAGGAGACACCTACTGCTGAGGATCAGTTATCATCAATACCTTTTCAGATGCTGACAGTGAATCACTTCTCACATTCTTGCTTCTCTGCCAGGAGAGAATTATTTCCTTCTTCCCTCTTGCTATATTCAAGCTCCATTACCTAGCCATAACACACACTTTCCTTCAGAAAACTCTGCACCTGGGATAACTGTACTGCGTTTCTTATGTCTATTTCTTGATAGAATTACAGTATTTTTTTTTTATCATCATGATGCACTTAAGATTTGAAAAAAAACCAAATTCATGTAAATGATGCTGACCAAAGCTGGGTTTGCCCCAGAACTCTGAGTCTAACCCTGCCTAACAGAGGGGCAGTGGTATCAGTCCTCTTATCCTCTGGCAGTGAGGTGCATAAATGCAGTAATGAAAGATACTGGTAGGCTACTGGAGAGAAGGCATGGAAACAGCAGGGAAAGAATGAAAGCTGACAAATTAAACTGTGAGACCTCTTGGGCTTGGGAGGTGTCTGTAGTGTGTAATAATATTGGGGCACTCCAGATATGAACAGTAATAATGAGAGATTAGTTGATGAGTTGCACAATGGTTAGCTGGAGTAGCACCCTTATTGATTCTTCAAACTATTTAATCCTTTCTTTCTAGCTTACTCAGATATCTATTTAGTTGGCATCTGTCTTAACTTCATATATCATTGTAACTGTTTTCTTCCTAGACTGACTGCTACTTAAGGGATAATAGGAGGGATGCTCTGTTTTACTAGACAATAATATGGTTCCTGCTTGAATCAATTACAAGGCTGAAGGGAACCTGATTATTGCCAGAGAAAATGGGGCATCCCTCCTATTGTGCTTAATACTCTAGAAGTGAACCAATAAAGTTGATTTTTGGATACAAAGTTAATTACATTGAAAAATCAGCTGTAATCCAACTGATGAATACAGCTTTTAAACACCCAGAAGTATACTCATTTAGACCTGCTATTTCCTAGTTGCAGGAATTAGGATCTCTATAAAGTTAGCTGATCAATTTCATTTTAATTGTTCCCTTATTATGGAAAGAAGTATGGAAATAAGATAATACTCCCACACCCACCTCACAAAGAGTGTTCTGGGAATTAACCAGTTATTACATCTACAGCACTTTTAACACATACAAGCAAATATAAATGATATGCATTATTAAATGATAATTAGTATTAAGCAGAAATAAACTGAAGAGATATTACAGATTGCTTTCTCATGCCCTTTCCGATCCTTACTCCTTATTTGGAGGAATCTAGCCAGAGGACGGAGAATACATTGCCTTAGGAAGACAATTTACATCTGCCTCCATTATTTTCAGTAAATCAAGCCATCCGGTTCTCCTTTTTTCCACCTACAAGTGAGAGGGACAGCTTTGCAGGCAATGTAAAATTGCATCTTTAAGCAAGGCTATGTGTAGGCAAAACATATGCCTATAAGCCACTACAGAAGAAGGAACACATTGGAAAATAGGCCAGATGGCTCTTCATTTTATCTTTATGGACTCTGTATGTTATGGAAATGGGCCCCTGATACTATTGAGATTTTCTGTGATACACTCACAGGGATCAGGGAAAGAAGAAAGGATTACATTTGTACTGAAAATCTGCAAATGATGGGAAGGACACGTTGCACTAACTTACTCTGCTCTCAGGGCCTTAATGTGATATGAAAGAAAAACATCTAAAAAAGAAGAAGAAGCAGTATGTATTACATGTTCATAAACATGGCTGCAAGATATGGTGGAGTTGCTGGATTCCATCCAGGAAACAACCAACAACCACTAGCAGTTGCAGGTGATATGGAGATATATATCAGTTTTGCTTTACAACCACATGTACGGGTTTGCATGAAGGGATAAAGATGGGCTTCATGGCATACCATTTACAGTATTTGGGGTCTAGGTTTAGCTCAGTTGGTTAGAGCATGGTGCTGCTAATGTCAAGGTCGTGGGTTCAGTCCCTGTACGGGCTACACTGAGGGTTGGACTAGATGATTTCCAGAGGTCCCTTCCAACCTTACCACTCTATGATTCTATGATTCTATTCAGATATACACATATAAAATACAGAGGTGATAAGGATTAACAGGAAGGAAACCATGATGATATTATCACATCGTTTTACTCACAGAAGGCCTTGCTTTGAGAGAGACAGTCTGACAATAATTTTATGCCATTTTCTCTGGCTGAAAGTCTGCATTTTTAGCATAATTTTAAGTAAATTTCCCAGAAATTGAAAGGAAAATACAGAAGTCTTACATGCTCCTGCCACATTTATTTATATCACAGGAACCAGTCACCTATGCTTTCAATTTGAAGTTAATAAACTCTGTAAGCAGTTACATAATTGGCAGATAGGACCATCCAGCCCACAGAAAATACTGTCCCCTTCCAGTTATAAATTGTCCTGTTTCAAGGGCTTGTGTAAACTAACATGTAGGTTTATATTATTCAACAGGCTAAGGACCAAAATCCATCCCAAATAATTGAGCAGGAAGCTTCTACTGAGGCTAGGGAGGAAGGATCGTTCTTTCCAAATCACAAAACACCTGCACTTTCGCTTACTGGTGAGACCTTGCCGTTATCAGAACGCTTATCAGACTTGTTCTGCACCGAGGTGGRAGAGTCCAGGTTGCTGTGCTGCATAGCCAAACTCAGCCTGGTTATCCGACTGGCAGAGGAMTGAGATGATACTTGCAGGCAGGTTATTTTTAACATGATCTGTTTTCCTCAGAAAAAAATGGAAATATTCTTACACACTTAACTGTGAGTTAATTATATCTTCATTTTTAACCAGCATTTATTCCATCTACATTATATTTCTGTAACATACTTTATATGAATTTTCAATCCTGCCACATCAAGTGCTTCTTTAATGCAATTCTTCTGCTAGTCAGAAATATTAGTAATTAAATTCTCTCAAATACGCTAGTGTAAAGCAGAGGGAGAACATCCCAATTCTATCAGCACTGGTGTTAATTATTTTAGGCAAGCTGTCATTTATGTTTTCTAAAGTGGATTTTGTTCTTGCAGTCAGGAACATTGCTTAGTGCAGAATTAATTAATCATTATAAATATAAAACCTGCAGTATCAGCTTCTGCGTTCAGTAAGGTTTCAAGAGGCAAGGTTGAAGGAGTCAATAGGCTGCTGTGGGGAATCATGGTTTTTTCATCTGATACAAGGACAATTAAATTATACACTTAAGCTTACAGGGATATATATTTAAAGCTGCAAAAAATAAAAAAGAAAAATTTTAAATTTATTATAACTGGTTGTTTTCACTAACACGACATTGTTTACAAAATGCTATCTTTATAAGACAAGATTGGTGAGGAGAAAACTGGAAAGTTGAGTTTACCATAACTTAAAAAGTTGTTTTTAAAGGCATCTCTTGTTTTACCTCTGTGGGAAAGGGACAGCTCATTAATTTATTCACTGTAATACAAACATAAGGTACTACAGGCCCACAAGAATAAGTAGATAATTACCCAGCCTTGCCTAGAGCATGCTCTGTAAGAATTGAATACCAGCACTTTGAGGGTGGCTTCACTAGAAAAGACCAAACAAAACTGACAGATCAGGAAAACCGGAATTAATGATGAAATAAGTTCAAAATCTAATCTTGCTATTTGGCATAAATGATGTTAGCATTTTTTACATGCACCCTCATTCTTCCGTCAAAACGCAATTAAATCACATTCATTCTCAGCATAAGGGGACACAATTTCATTGCCTGAGACATGCACTGACTTTATACCAGCAGAAAATTGGCTGATTATTTTCCCATGCAGGGATCAAAAATGTGATGGATGGCCACTAGCTGCTTTACTGAATTGACTGCCACCATCATGTTGCATGTCTCATTGTTTTACAATCTAGACTTGCTGGCACTTAATCTCCAAAGGCAATGTTTAACGTGGGGCTTTGAAGAAGGGAGGGAAATCAAAGTTATCTGAAGAAATGCACTCTGAATCCTGTGCCGTGTATGTTGGCCTCCTATTGAAATTTTACTCTCTACATTCAAAGGCATTCTCTTGACGTGTAGGCTGTATGTGATTGAAAGGTATGGGTCTATCTGTGCAGTACATAGTATTAATTATGTAAGCTTCCTCAGTTTTATAGTTTATTGTAAAAGATATTATTTTATGATTTGTATCACTACAATTATGTTTCTAATGGGATTTTAATTGATTTTCAATCCAATTAAAAAAATCCCTATTTTTAAAGCGCACCTCAGCTGCTGCCACTTTGAATCTGTGCCAGGCTGGCAGACTGTAACTCATTGTGTCATCATTTAAATGTCTTGCTGCAGTACTGGCTTTAGGGATTTGGAAGTGACCTGCATTTAATATATTCTCTTAACTTAGGGATGCTGAAATCTTGAATAAGCATGCTATATACAGTTAGTAGCATCTAGGAGGATTGCGTTATTTTACTTACTCTCAATGCTTGTTGATCTGACAATCTGTTGAAGAGGCTTTTATTAAGTAGTGAAATTCCTTTTCCAACACATGCTTGGAGATTGTCCCTGCCTCAAAACCTTATTTCCCCAGACCCAGGATTTGGTAGACATACAATTAACCCAGTACAAACATCTCAAACCCAGTCTCAAACATCTTTCTTTATCTTGAACACAGCTGATATCCATATCCAAATATTCATAAAGTTTGAGGCGAGTAGAAATCAAGATCATCATTTCTTTGTTTGGGCTCCTTGTGTGTGTGTGTGTGTGTGTGTGTGTGTGTATATRTATATATATATATATATATCTCAAATATATCAATTTCCCAAGCATTTTGTATCCATATTGATTGAAAACACATAGAATTTGAGCTGAGTTGGGTTTAGATAATTAGCATTCTAATACAAGCACTAATTACTTTATACATGCAAAAAACTTTATTAGTAGTTGAGATAATGTTTAAGTAAGTTTATTGGACTATAAATAGGGCTTACAACTACCCTAAGGCTGAAGCCACTGACTAATGACTATTGAAACCAGTGGTTCTTCTACCAATTCATGTATATTTTGCTGTTACTGATGATGATCTCAGCTCATTTTTCAGTCTTCTGAGCTTTCCAGAGCAAACTTTCCATTAACTCAGAAGATTCTAAAAGGTTAATTAATCACTGGCAGGGTCTGAGGGGAATTGCAGTAAACTAGTGCCCAAAGGTATTCAAGTGCTCCCCTTGATTGGCTTCAGGCAGTATTACCTAATCCTAGGAATGGTTTTAACCCTCAGGCAATAGTTCATTGTGGTTTGCCTCAAGTGCAGTCAATAATCTGGATTTGCTATTAGCACTCTGCTGGTAATTGAATTTTGGCTTAGTGGAAGAATCAAAGAATTCTGAAGAACAACAACAAAAAAATTTAAAATACTATAAAAAGATATCTTTTGAGAACATTCTTGTAAGTGTGAAAAAATGAGCTTAAAAAACTGCATACAGCTGGAAGGGAGTGTTACTTACTCCTGTTTTTGAAAACAAGAATTTAACCTGCTTTCTTCCCTTTTCCAGATGAGTTCTCTAGCTACTAAGCTATGGGTCATTAATTTTTCCCTGTTGAAATTGTTCCAGTTTTTATAAAATACTCAGATACTAATTAGTGCAGAAGCTAGTACCTAACTACCAGGTCATACTTTACTTCAGAACTGTGCAAAGATCCACATTAGTGAATGAAGAGGATATCAAGCCAGCTAATGAGTCAGCTCCAGGACCGGTATGGCTGGGTCTGTGCAGGGCTGTGCTCATGCTAATTAGCTCATCTGAAGAGAAGAACTAATTAACTGGAAGAGCACTGAACGGCTGCTTCTCAAACGCAGCTCCTATTCCTGCTATGCCCCTCCGTGACTGCTGTGCAGCTCGGGCTGTGCTGCTGTGTAGATCTATGAATGTGGTGTTCTGTGCAGACCTTCTCTGTACTGGTAACATGTGGATCTACCCAACCCAGGTAACCTTCTGGCTGGTCTTTCTTTGTTTCATCCCCTTCATATTGTTTTTATCTCTGCCAGTATTCATCATACTTACAAGAGACAACAAAAAATTGTTTGAGTATCGGAAACAGGTGACAGAAGCCTTATAACTACATAGATACGGAAAATTTCAAATGACTTGTGTTTGGAATCCACAGCATTAAGAGCTGCTTACCCAACACACCCCAACTGTATGTTAGGCACACAGATGGGCATGTGGATAAATGTAGACATGAATTTAGTGGATACTTCTCAGAATTTTCCATTTAAAAACTTGCCCTTCTGTTTTCATATAGTACTGGTATAAAAGATGCAATTCTATTACCCTACAGTTTCATTTTTTATATAACTCTGAATATGGGCTAATACATCTCCTCTCCCCAAGATACACTAGGCTGTAACGCACTGAATAAAGAATAGGACCCTATGCAACTGAACATTATATTAGAATGAAGAGACTCAGTTATCAGCTTATTAATATTTCTAAATGAAATAATCATTCTGAAACAGGAAAATAAAGAAATATTCTATTGTGCAGTTGAATTAGAGTGTTTTTGTCACGTTATTGTAAATTCGTTCAACAAAGCTTGTACAAAGTAAGTCAACGTATATTAAAAAAAAGTTGAATGATTACATATGTTCAGTTTCTGGGTACCATTGTTTGACATAACTCAACTTAAGAGGCAAGTGAGGCATTTAAACACCTGATGGCAATCTTTCATTAAATTTGATGAAATATGATTTGTGCTTCTTTCCATATGAAAATGTCTTAGGCATAATAATACAACTTAGTTTTGTATAGCTCTTTAGTCAAAAAAAAAAAAAAAAGCCCTAACAAAATGTCTTAGGATGGGAGGCTGCTTAGAAAAGCTTCTTGGATTTGGGTTCAGTGGTTCTCAGAGATGCAGCATACAGAAAAATGAGCTCAAGGCATTAGAGGAAAAAAAAATCTCAAATTTTAAAGCAGGAAAGACCCACTTAAGCATTTTTGCAGCCTGGTTAGAATGAGAAGAAACTGAAAGAAAGTAGCAATAGGAGGGAGGAAAAGGTGAGCAAGGTTTGTGTTGTGTTAAGTGATGCAACATAACCTAATACCATGCATGAATTGTGTTACTTCAGAGCCTTAAACAGATGCGGCTCGCTTTTCCTAGGGCTGACTGGCCAGCTAGCCAAGCTTTCTTATTGCTATGCCAAGTACAATAAGCTTATTTTTGCAAAATGAATGTGATCACGTGTGACAAATTCTTCTACCCTTCCTCTCTATCTATAGTCATCTGAAATGTACTGAACTTTGCAGCAGCTCCCTATCTGAGGCTGAGCGGAAGGCATGCTGAAGGAAAAGGGCGTCCCAACCAATTTGGTAACTTATGTAACAAATTTCAGGTCTGGTGTTTGCCACTCTGTCTGTGCCAAAGACTGTGGAATGCTAATATTACAGAGTTTGACAGGAACCAGAACGCGAATCGTAGCTCTCAGCTTCTCTGGGCTCCTCATATAGTTTTGTAGGAGCAAAAGGGGGGCGATGGTTTGGAGTCTATTGCCTTCTCTGGCTCTGAGAAGTGTTTCCACGCTTTTCCCATGCATGGGCCCTTGATGAGGGCAATACCTGAATATTAAGTCTTCCTCCTTCATCTTGTAGAGATACCCAACTGTCCTTGACTGAGGAGCTTAAACAGAGCACATGAGTTGAGGCAGACGGTGAAAGACAGGCAGCCACTGAGATAGCACTGGTGAGCTCATCAGATAGTGGTTTCATCCCACCGACTGCCCAGCTGTGGAAGAAAGCATACTGTGTGCACCAGTGACTGTGGGCACTGAGGGTGAGGATTTGAAGAGCTTTCAGGAAGTAGAAACAGAGATCTTCGAACAAGAACCTGTAACTATTCATGAAAATCTAGAAACAGCATAATGTACTGCTCTTTATATTATCATAAATAAGAGACCCATTGTCTGAATAAATAGGGTGCCTCGTCCTGGACAAAGCTTAGAATAACTTTAATATGCTAGAGAAGTGACTCCCATTAGTGTCTTACTTAACGTATTACATGTAGGAGATCATTAGAAGCAAGAGATGTTTCAGAAATTTAACATTTCATAAAGTCAATGTCCTGCTTGGGTTTTAAAGTCTTTAAAAAAAAGGGGGGGGGGGGCAAAGATACATATCAGCAAAAAAAACCCAACTGTAACTCTGAATATTTTACTCAAGTCACACTAATTATTGGAACCCATTTGATCATGATGTTTTCACCCAAAGGGGTGAATTTTACCCTTGCTCCCCAGTTTACCCCAGCCACGAGGAGTTACTTAGCCATTCAGCTTTAAAAGGATACCTGCTCATTTGGCATATGGAGGAAGGATGCCAGGTGCCACCTCATCTTTGGCTGGTGTTCTTTAGCCTGTGGGGCAGTGAAGACTCAGGCAGACTGCCTTGTGTTGCAATCCGCTTGGAGTGTTTATCTCTCAGATGTAACACATTTATCAGTCTTACCTCTCCAATATCTTTTATCAGCATACCTCTTCGTGAACTAGTGATTTTGTTTTATAGAAGATGAATGATGTGTGTTGAGGAGACAAACAAATCAGATACTGTTATTTGCTTTTATCCTTTGCCTCAGCAAAAACGCCTCCCATATACAAAAATGTGCTAATGTCACATTAATGACTCTGCATTCAAATTTTATTTAGTTCTAGAAAATCAAAAGGAGGCAATAAAAGTCCTAACACTGTTTTAATAATTGAAATAGGACATTCAACTGCTGCTGTTAAAAGGGTTACTTGAGCTATGGATACATTATGAGCTGAGGATAAGGGTTGGAATAAACAAATTTAACCCTTCAGCAACAAGAACTGAGTTTAAAAGGCTAGAAATTCTATTTAATGCTTTATAAACATTATATTGAGCTCCCATTTAGAAGCCTTTGGAAATGAAATACTGCTGTGGGTGTCTTAGGCAGGTAATAATTCCACTTTGCAAGAACTGAACACACTATCCCCCCCAACCCTTCAAAAAGTTTAATTTGCCCTTACATCAAATAAAGAATCAGGATGCATGTCACAGATGACAACAAAGCTAATATTTCAGAAAGTAGTAATAAATGAGTAGTAATAACCTCACACCTGTTTTTTCAGTCTTCCATTGCCAGTGTGTTTTGCAAATAACTCTCTAGCAAGCTTTCGCTGCGTATGCCACTCTCCTGCTCACCTGCTCATGGTAGTTTCTGGCTCCCCAGCCCAACCGCTTCACTTGCAAGCGTGTCAGCTGCAGCCAGCTGCAGTTGCTTTATCATTCCACTTGGCAAAAGAGACAACATTTGGTTAACCATGAACCTGAACTTTAATGTAATGGCCAAATTTCTGCATGTTGAAAAACAAAATAAAATCTGGCCTATTCAGTCTTTTCTATTTGGTGCCCATTAGTATGACTGCAATTTCATTTTGATACTGCCAGGTAACTTCCTTGCTCCTGTATTAACTGGAGTTTTATACAGCCCTTAGCCAGTTTTCTTGTTCACTGACACGTGTCAATAGGGAACACCTTTCTATGACTGCAAGCCGCAAAGACTACATATGCAACAGTTGTTAGAAGTATTATGCAACTGCAAATATCAGTTATAGGTCTATGGACAAACGACTATCATATTCAAATACTTTTGGCAGACTGCTGAGCAGACATATGTAGTAGAGGCTGTAGCAGGGATCTAATTTAATTTGCTTTTTAAAAACCATCCTTTGTTTTTTGGGGGTTGCTGTTGTTTTTCTCACAGCATATTTAGTTGATATGAAGCTGGAAAGTTGTTGGAAAGAATTGGAAACCCAAACCTTCCTCTTCCAGGAAAACTTCTTTTCTCACAGGGTTTKGAAGGGTAAGATGATTGATTTGCCATTTCTGTGATGTTTGGCAGGGATTTGGAATATCATCTAGAGCTACTCACATAAAAAGAAAGAATATAGGGACACTGTATCTCTGCTAGGAAAACTGGGACATCTGGTCAGCTCATTTGTTACAAGAAGTATCTTCGGTGTATGGTGTAGAGTCAAGATAAAGATTAGATAAAAAGAGATTTGATTCTTTCCAATGATTTGTTAACCATGACAGGAAACAGACATCCTGTTAGTTAAACGTACAGCTTAATCCTTTGGTACAGTTATGAATTCCTTATTTTTAAACCAGAAATATTTTTTTCTTAGATTTACAATAAGAGTTTCCTATGCCAAAGGCTGTAAGCACATTCATATAATTAACGTCATAATAAATGCAGTTACTCCAAGTCTCAGCAATATTAACATGATCCGTTTCACAGCAATATGCCCAGCTGGCTACGTACTTTCTTCAAATCTTTTCAAAAACCATCATGAGAGGTTTATTTTGTAGGCTGCCAGAATGGAGTGGATATAATGTGTCATAGGCATGGAAGAGATCCTTTGGATAGGCCGTTCATAATGAATCAGATATGTTGAGAAAATGAAACATAACTACATACACACTGAAGGAGAATGTCATTACAATCAAATATATCAATGAACAAGATTCACAAGTACTACAGATGCTTGAAAAATAAAGCTGAAATCTAAATTCTTTCAGAATTTTTATTCAAAGGAAGAGACCATTCTTTTACATTATAATTGTTGGAAAATTTCAGAACATGCGTATTTAGAGAAAGCAATTAGTCATTAAAATTTTTTTTTGTATTGAACAAGTTTTACTACTGTCAGGGAAGATTCTAAATTTAGGTAATTTTTAAGCATTGTCATTGTGACACCAGTAATAATTTAATCCCTTATGTCCCCATCACCAAATGCTTGATTGCAAGCAACTGTATGTGTGATACTGTTCCACCACCACACAGGAGAACTGCTGTATTAGTTCCATCATGCTGGCTCTGAGGCCCAACCTTCATTCCATCTGAAAGTCTGTTCTTCAGAGGTCACCTCAGATTCTGCTGWCTGCCTGGACTTCTTGAATGACCAGACTTTCAGTTCCTTATCATCAGCTCTGTTGCTACACAGATTAACACTATTTTGCAACAGTTACTGTGATACCTTGACTCCTTAGCCCATCACCACACTTCTTGCGGTGCTGCAGGAGATATACATTCAGTTGCCCAGAATCTCCTAAGCCTCTAGGACCTTCCTTCATGGCCTCAGCAGTTCCTAGCACCGTTCTTCCCTTTGCTCTTGCTACTCAAGCCTGCATCCAGCTTATCCTTTGCCATCTCCAGCCATTTCTGTGCTGCCTTTGCAGCTGTATAATAGAGATTAAATGATGCTTAACTATAGAGGTCTCCTCAGCTGTTTGCTATCTGCAAGAACCTTTTACTCTTTTATGGAGGTTTGAATTTTGTTTAATTAGACTCCTGCATAGACAAGACAGCAATGATTTCAGGTGATGCATACTGCAAACTTTGCTTAATTGTGACAGAAGAATTATATAGTTTTGCCAACTGGTTTACTAAACCTCTTTTACATTTTTGTATTCAATATTTCTTCAGGGCTCTACCTGTGCATGATATGTCTATGGTATGACTGCTGTAGCTTTTCTTTCCACTAATTCATTCAGTTTGTGATCAGTTTGTTGTACGTGTTCTTATTCACGTTTGTACTGATTGTGTTACCAATGTTGTATACCATGGGGATGAAAGTCAATAAACAAAGTTAGCAAAGTAGTCTTTACATGGAAAAGCTAATTTTATTAGCTCAGGAGGTGTACAGAACATGAGCTATGCTGAGACAGTATCACACAATAGGTCACACCCAAGGGCTGACATTATTTCTCAGGAACACATGCTCCTGGTGTGTCTTATTAATTATATTTAGTTGCAATAAAATTAATGATCTTTTTCAGTGACTACTGAGCTCCTCTACAGCTGTGAGACAAACTATATTAACTTTGATTTTTATGTTTCTTGGTCTTTTAGCTGTTAGATGCTTTCCCTTTATCTTCATTCATTCTCCACTCATCCAGTATATAACTATTTTAATATTGTTTACTGTTTACCAGTTCCATTGATTCATACTTTCAGTAAGAAATTCAGTCGGTTATTTTTATTGCATTTTTCATCTGTAGCCAAAACAGCAAACTCATCTCACCTGTGATGAATTAAAAAACAGCACRAATAACTTGCCAGGTTTGACAAAGATCACAAAGATAGTTTGCTACTTCTGCATTACTTACATTACCTCTCCAACTTCTTTGTATCAAAAGATTGTTTTCATGCATCTTGCATACAGACCTAAGTTTCCAGGTCAAGAACCACCTTGCAGTTACATCCCTTTATAACACTTAAGGTCAGGAGGCTAATATCTCAATGCTGTAAAGACTGTTTTTCTTTGTTTTCCTATCTATTTTGTTTTTATTCTTTTTAATGAAAAGAAGAGTATAACCAAACATACTAATTACAAGGTTAAAATAGACATTTAAATCATATAAAGATATTATTTACCTCATATTCAGAATCATACAATGACTGGTGGATGTCTAAAACCATAAAATGAGCAAAATATTTTCATGAGTTTAAAAAGCTCTAATCTTCAGAAATGGCATATAGGCCTTAATCGGATGGATTTTTATTTAGAAATTGTTCAGTCAAAATTCCTCTTGGTTTGAGAAAAGTTTGAAAGTCATTTGCCAATATAAATATTTAAGGGATATGATCCATAATTCTGTTAGTCTCCTGCTCCTGCTAGACAATCAAGGTATCTATGATCAGAAAGTGAAATGGACCAGTAACACTGCCGAAAAACAAACTTCAGACAAAGATGTTAAATCGTTGTATTAAAAATCTARTGCCTCCTCCTTCTACTGCTCCCAAAATTAAAGCACTAATAGTGGACAACTAATAGTAGACAACATAGACTCTTGAAATGCCAGCATAAAAAACAAACAACCCCCCCCCAAAAAAATAACAATCTATATTTCTGAATGAATTTACTGGCTTGGGGACAGAGACTTTGTTTTTCTATTTGACTTGACAGATCTTGATCCCTTTTGGATATTTCTATACTCTAGATGATAAACTCATGTACTCCATATTCATAGAGCTGTAATACTTACTAAACAAATATAACATTCAAGATTTTTCTGTTTTTGATAACCCTGTTGAATATAGAGTGTGGCTGGTTTTATGGAGTAACTGTTAAATACTGGGAGAAATGATGAATGAATTGAGAAAAATTTGCTCCAAAGGAGTATGGACAATACTGTGCTATCACTGCTTAGTGTTATTCATTATACACTACAAGCACTGATGTAGAATATTTAGTCATGAACATTTACTAAGCTCAGTATCTTGTAAGAGCCCAGAAGAATAAATTTGACATTTAATTATCTTTTGGTTATTTTTTTAGTACATAGTAGACACCTTTCCACAGACAACTAAACTCCTATAAAAAATCCTTTTTGTCAAGTCTTCAAAATATTTCTTAAAGAATAATGAACCCCACTTTTGAAATGAGTATCTCTTCATCATACACACAATGCAGAGCTTTCATGAACACTTGAAAGATCCACTGCAGCCTACATACCTATAAAATTTATTCTCTGTAATAATACGGTCTTAATGTTCTCACTCATCATCATTTTATTGAAAATATAAAAGTAAAAAGTTTTAAATGAGTAGAGAAAAATGAGTTTAAGATATTAACTGCTAATTTTTTGTGTATAACATTTTGTATGCATTTTAAAACAGCTATATGCTTGATATATAGAAGGAGAAATACAGAACATATTAAATAGGGAAAGTTCTATYGAAGTTCAAATCAATTTTAAATTAACGCTGGTAGTTACATGTACAGCTGTATTTAATGGCATGTTTAACTTTCTAGTTCGAAACAACATAAAAATATGAAGAGTAAAAATTCTCATAAAACTTTCAGTTTATTGCTCACTTACTTCAAAATGGCTGCTTAAAACTCATGTATTCAGTTGTTTAAGAAGTGACTCAATCCAGTATCTACATGAGGCAGACATATTTGATAGCAGACAGCACTTTAAACTAGGAGACAAAGAAGTAAATATGTCAAATGATTGGAAGCTGAATTTTGGCAAAAGTAAGCCCAGTAATTTGGCATACATTCCAAAGAAGGAAGGTGATTAACTACTGCAACAACTTTCTAAGGTATATGATAGATTCTGTTTCTAGAAGTCTTCAAATCAGAATCAAGTATCTTCCTAAAAAAAGAATTTCTGTAGTTAAAATGAGTTACTGATTAAACACAAAGATTTTGATGCTCTTCAGCTTATGTTATCTAAGAAGTTAGAGTAGATCATCATAATAGCCCCTCATGGGCTTAGAATCTACTAATCTATACATCTTAGTCTACTGCAGAGAGAAGTTTCACTAAACACAGCTTTCTCTCTGTTCATTTTTAATATTTCATTAGAACTCTATCATTGTAGACTATTGGTTGCTGGTGAACTGGTTAGTGATAAATTATTTCCTGCTGACTTAATTAGCCATGGCGCACACTTCTAAGAAGTCGATAAATTTACCATGGATCTAAAATTTCTTATCAGAGATTTCTTTCACAAGACAGCAGCATGTCCTACATTTTTGTGTCTAGAACATATGGACTTGAATTTTCTCATCCAAGATAAGGTATCTAACTATAGCACCTAAATTATTTGTAAAGGTCACTTTCTGTAGTCAGTGGCACAAGGTAAGATTTGAATGTCCTTCTGTTGATACCTATTTAGCTCTATGGCTTTGGAGGGATTTTAACTATGCCTCTTACTGGGTATCTGGATTAGAATTAAATTAAGACTTGAAGAAAAACTACATCACTAGTTGTGGAATGGCAATCTAGAAAGAGACAAAGATAGAGTTCCATCAACCCATCAAGTATTTTCTTAAATCTATGAAACTCGTCTTCCTTGTCCTTTTTCCTCTAACAAAATACACTGTTTAAAATGAGGCATGAATACTTTCAYATTCATTACACAACACTATATTGGCTAAAACTGATGGCAATGAAAGGCTCTTAAATCTTTGTGAAACATGCACACTTAAATACAATGACCACGTTTTCAAACTGAAAGTTTCAGTAGGAACAAGAGGTTCTCACATTTTTATACAGTCAGACATCTTCAAATTTTGGCTAACACTCCTAAAGCTCTAGTCCTTGAAAAGCTTTGTATGGGTTATGTGAAAACATCTAAATATCATCCTGTATTCCTCAAAAAGGAATCTGAAAAACTGATGCATAAGGAGGATCTTCAGGTCTTCCACAAATAACGGAGAAATGAAACTGGAAATCAAAAGAYTTCTATTGCAGACAGCCAGGTCACATATTCTATTCCAAGGACGTGATCTTTTAGTTTACTGTCAGCACCTATCCACATCTGCTCCTTGGTTACTTGATATTTTTTCAGCCCTCTCAGCTGAAATGTTCTCTGGTTCTGTGCATGTGTTCTACCATAACTTTCCCTCAGCTGTTGGCGGAAGATTAACTATTTTCTGTTTTCACAGAGAAAAATTCTCTTGGAGATTGTCAGTCTCAAACTTTTCACTATCATATCTAAGAATCTTTTCTAAATGCAGCTCTACTGTGCTGCAAAATTTGGCTCTTCTCTCAGAGAATTGGCCTTCTGAGCTGCTGTTGCTTGACTGCAGAGGAAGAGTTCTTCATTACAAGGAAAAATTTGCCCTTCTTTGTATCCTAAATCTGAATTTGTTACATTCCAGTAGATTTCACAAGAATCTCAAGTAACGCTCAGCTACCTTAGTTATTTTCCAGAAAGAAGTGTCGTACTTCTAGGGCTCAGTTTTTTTGACTGAAAGGCTTTTATTCTCCCTTCTATTTTACTCCAACCTTAAGGATGAGTGCAATGTGTTTATCTTATCTCTTCCATCTGTGCATGTCCCACACTTGAGAGTCATCAAACAACCATGTAACATCTCAGTCCATAAGGAAGATATCTTTTATACTAAGAGTTATGTGGCTTGTAACAGACGCATGAATTTTTTGGACCATCAACTATAAAAAGGGGCAATATTTGATTCATTTTCTTGAGAATGCCTACAGCTTTTAAAACTTGACACTCCAGTATATATAATGTATTAGAGGATGATGATACTCATCACTAGTGGTGCACCCATCAATAGCAAAAGGCTGTACTTCCTCTGGCAAGTGCTCTTTCTCAGGTCCAGTTTTGGGATGTGTCTGATATGTCCTGGCTGCCAGGGCGAGGTAATGAGTGCTGGAGGTAGCGAAATCTTTTCTGACAGGCAGAAGAAAGATTATCCACTGAGTATGATAGATTTTTCTGATAGCCAAAACCTATTATCAAATGAGCTTCCTAACCTGACCATCTTCCAGAACACTGTTCTGAATGCTCTCTAAAAGTCCTGTAGCAAGGCAAATCTTCTGTTGAAGGTTCTTTTCATGTCACTGTATATTTCCTCTATCTCCATTTTACCATGGAGTCAAATAATTTGCCACATAATATGCCAGAGAGGGCATCATTAAGGCAAGAGGCAAGACGCAGTTAGGATTAATGCTGGAGTAAAGTACCCGGCATTCCATCTTTAAGAACAGATTAATTAGATACTGGTTATTTTTGAAAACTCATCTGTTAAGAGAAAATGTACACTGACATGAAAAGAGTCTTCAAGAAGATTTGCCTTGTTACAGGACTTTTAGATTAAAAGATAGAACTGAAAAAATATTTTTAGGTAATATGAAAGACAACTCCTAAAGCCATTCTTCACAAATCATTTTCCTGTATTACTGACCCCATTGGTATATGATAGAAAGACCCCTTTATGGAGAAGTAACCCTTATCAGTGGTAGTATTTGTAACTGCCTATTGATGACATACGGTGTTCTATAATGACAGTGCTAAAATTGACTTTTACTTCCTTAAACCATTATTGTATTGGACCATGTATCCAGAAAATCACAATGCAGTGATTTTTCTCTATGCTAATCCTTCTATGAGAGCTTAATGACTTGTCTGTTCATCTTGGAGATAATAAACTCCACAATAGAAGCAATAGCTGTCTTGGTGACTTTGCATAAATCATTATTTGTAAAAGTGAAGGAAAACCTATATACAGAAGCTAAGCAATGAGATTACTCACCTTTTCGGTATTAACTCTGATAATTGGTTTTAAAGCATCTGTAATGCACTGAATAAACAGATATAGAGCAAAAAAATAAATATTATCCCAAGATGTAATCAATAAGATCTCCTACATAGTCAGTAAAATCATTAAATATCTCAGAATGATTGACCTTTCCTGAGCAAAACCATGCTATGTGCTTGGAAATGCCAGTAACCTAGTTCAAGGACCGGAGACTATACAACTCATGGAAGAACAAAATGGAATTTAACAATGCAGAAGCTGAAAACTGAACTACTACTTAAAACTTCGTTATATAAAAAGATTAGGTATTTGAACCTTCTGAAGCAGGAGAGTCGAACACTGAGTTGCAGGTTTGAGGTTTCCAAACTGTTTGTAGAAAACAGTGCTTAGGATATCTCCCAGAGATAAAATATCTGTAATTAATTGAACAAATGCAGCAGAAAGAGCACCTACTCTGCCTGGCACTAAGAAAGCATGGCCTGCAGAGAAAATAGCTCTGGCATGTATGGGTAGAGTGCTTGAACTCTTCAGATGCATTTGAACAGCAGAATAAAAAAAAATAGTTTGCAACTTTATATCCAAACCCTAGAATCAGAGATTGAAGGGCTTCATTCTTTTTCTTGTGCTATTGACTGATTGAGTTTCTCATTCCTCACACTGAATAGAGATCTTGATTCTTGGTCCTGTGTACCTTTACTCTTTAAAAGGGAAGAAAAAGATCCATCAAACTGTGCACAGAGACAGTAATATGTATGTGTGTTTAGATAGGGTGTTGCTTTCACCYTTTCTTCCCTCATGCTGTTATTTTCCTGTTGGAGTCTATTTTAAATTAGACTGTAAGCTCTTCAGGACGAGAGTTGTATCCTTATAAGTGATTGCACAGAGCTGAGGCTTCAGCTGGGAAAAAAAGAAACAGAAAAATCAAGTAGGAGAGGAAAAAGTCAGGTGTGAAAGAATGAAAAATGGGCCCTTTCAGTACTCTGCTGGTTAGTGCTTTAGATAACTGAACAGCAAATTAGATTTGTATTGGCATATTAGCAATTCTTGTGTCCTCTGTCAAAGATATCAAGAGTATGTTTGACTTATTCTCAAAGAAGACAGGTACAGGCAATATTAACAGAATTCYAAGTTATTATTATTATTACTTGGAACTATCTCTCTTCTTACGCACCCCCACATGTTCTTTTCTTGTTCTAAAGTAATTATGAAATTATTTTTTTCATAGGCTCTGTAGGTGTGATTGGCCTCACTTCATATAAATGTACAACATATAGGTTGCTTCTTGTTAATAACTCATTTTAAATCACTTTTTACTAGAAATAGGCATCTAATCTTAAATAGAGTTACTTCACTTATATTACAAAAATGATGTAAAGGGCAGAAGTAGAGAAGCTCAAATTCTGATGTCAAAGCAGTTCTTTGGATGGACTAAACTGGTTTTAGCCCATATGGGAGGGCAGGTAGCCCAGCAGCAAGGAGAGCCAGCTCAGGTGAAGTGTGACAGGAAGATCTTATCTGTATTTTTAAATTACTGCTCTGCTTTGAGCTACTTATGGACCGTACACAAGTTCCCTTCCTCAGCCCAAGTGGACAGGATGCTTGGGAGAATTATAGGAATGCAGGCAGAGTATGTAGAGATGTGGYGAGGAAGGCTAAGGCCCAGTTGGAATTGAGTCTGGCAAGGGATGTCAAGGACAACAGGAAAGGCTTCTTCARATACATCASTAGGGAAAATGCGGGCCCGCTACTGAATGGGGCAGGGGCCCTGGTGACAAGGGATACAGAGAAGGCAAAATTACTGAATGCCTTCTCTGCTTCAGTCTTCACTGCTAAGGGCAGCCCCCAGGAATCCTGTAGCCTGGATGTGAGGGAGAAAGTCTRGAGAAGGGAAGACTTTCCTTTGGTTGAGGAGGACAGGATTAGAGACCTTCTGGGCAGGCTAGACATCCACAAATCCATGGGCCYAGATGGGATGCACTCATGGGTACTGAGGGAGCTGGTGGATGTTGTTGCCAGGCCGCTCTCCATCATCTTTGAAAGGTCCTGGAGAACTGGAGAGGTGCCCGAGGACTAGAAGAAAGCCAATGTCACTCCAGCCTTCAAAAGGGGCAAGAAGGAGGACCCAGGCAACTACACGCCAGTCAGCCTCACCTCCMTCCCTGGAAAGGTGATGGAACAGCTCATTCTGGATGTCATCTCTAAGCAGGTGGAGGAAAAGAAGGTGMTCAGGAGTAGTCAGCCTGGATTCACCAAGGGGAAATCCTGCTTAACCAATCTGATAGCCTTCTATGATGGAATGACTGGCTGGGTAGATGAGGGGAGAGCAGTGGGCATTGTGTACCTTGACTTCAGCAAGGCTTTCGACACTATCTCCCACGACATCCTCCTAGAGAAGCTCAGGAAGTGTGGGTTAGATGAGTGGACAGTGAGGTGGATTGAGAACTGGGTGAAAGACAGAGCTCAGAGGGTCGTCTAGTTGACGACTCAGAGAGTCTAGTTGGAGGCCTGTGGCTAGTGGAGTCCCCCAGGGCTCAGTACTGGGTCACTGGGTCCCATCCTGCTCAACTTTTTCATCAATGACCTGGATGAGGGGATGGAGTGCCTCCTCAGCAAGTTTGCGGATGATACCAAGCTGGGAGGAGAGGCTGATATACCTGAGGGCTGTGCTGCCATTCAGAGAGACCTGGACATGCTGGAGAGTTGGGCAAGGAGGAACATCATGAGGTTCAACCAGGGCAAGTGCAAAGAAGTCCTGCACCTAGGGAAAAGTAGCCCTAGGCATCAGTACAAGCTGGGGGCTGACCTTCTGGAGAGCAGCTCTGCAGAGAAGGACCTGGGAGTGCTGGTGGATGACAAGATGATCTCCAGAGGTCCCTTCCAACCTTACCCATTCTATGATTCTGATAACTAATTTGGGATTTAGTATGCTGTACTTGGCACACTAAAAGCACTCCCATTCTGAGGAAGATTAAAAAAGCTCCAGGAAACAAAAATAACTATCTCCAAATGCATAGTTTGAATCTTGACATGAAGAGCTGAAGGTTTATTGCTTAACTGCTGCACATGTTACACCATAGGTTTAGAGGCAGAAATGAAAACCATGGCTGGTGGATGTTATTAAAAAACAGTCTCATTTGTAATGTGAAATAATGAATAAATGGGCTACATTTCCCTCTCAATAAATCTATATAGTTTCCATTTATGTTAATATAACTTACACATAGACTGAATGAAGACCTTGGTATAAAAAGCATTGGCTCTTCTCTGTGGTAATGAGTTGGAATGCTTTCTGGTTGTAATGATTTCTATGAGTATTTTTGGAGAACATGTCTAAAAAGGGTACATAACACACTGGGCATCCTGTATTTCCCTTTAGTTTATTAAAGGTTATTTTACACTATGAGTAATGGTTGAGAAACATTTGTTGCTTAACTAATTGCTGTGGGCGATGAATAATTTAAAGGTTGAATACTTCCTGTGGATACTCACACCACATTTCTGACATCCATTTTAGTTTCATGCATTTATAGTATCCAAAAGCAGAATTTATACCCAAACAATTTAGTTTTCCAAAATGCCTTTGATTTATTTTGCTCGTTTATATTGCCATGCCATTTGAACTGTGCCAGGCTGTTATCAAAGAACTATGGAAGAAATAACCTCTCTATAAAATGTACAATCAAAAGCTTCTATCCTTGAAGCTACTCTTCATGGGAGAATCTTTGTCCTTCTTTTGAAGCACATCCCAGGAATAAGAAGCAGTCTCTGCAGGACTTTGTTTCTGAAAAACAGAAAGAAGAGCAAGGAGAGTAAGTAAGAAAGACTTATAATTCAGTGATCCTCTGCAATTCATCACCATGCTAGGAAATGCAAGATAGGTGATGAAAATCTTCAAATATATAATAAATGTATCAAAAAGCAACCACCTAATCCTAATTATTATAATCACCACAAAAAAGAAAAAATGTTATTTAAGGWGCAAAACTAAGCAGCCAAAAAATGCCAGACATGTAATCATCCATACAATCCTAGTTCTGCTTSACCTACGTGCATTAATGGGACTGAAAGTGGCAGTTCTCTGGATATGATTATGCTTCTCATCGTATGAGTATAAGGCCTACATCAAGGATGCATGGCAACTGTAAATTTGACATTTCTCGTGCTTCCAGAGCTTGACTTCTGTAAACAAATAACAGTCTTTTACCTTAAGTTTTTCATGTAACTGTTAATAGATTTTTGTCATTATGCACAACTGTTAAAATATTTCAAAGAATCATAGAATGRGTAAGGTTGGAAGGGACCTCTGGAGATCATCTAGTCCAACCCCCCTGCTCAAGCAGCGTCACCTAGAGCATGTTAGACAGGGTGGCATCCAGGYGGGCTTTGAATATCTCCAGGGAAGGAGACTCCACAACCTCTCTGGGAAACCTGGTCCAGTGCTCCATCACTCTCACAGGGAAGAAATTCCCCCTCATGTTCAGGAGGAACTTCCTGTGCTTCAGTTTCTGCTTATTGCCTCTTGTCTTGTCACACRGGACAACTGAAAAGAGTTTGTCCCCATCCCCTTGACACCCTCCCTTCAGGTACTTGTACACACTGATAAGATCCCTCCTCAGTCTTCTCTTCCCCAGGCTAAAGAGGCCCAGCTCTTGCAGCCGTTCCTCAGAGGGCGGGTGCTCCAGTCCTCTGATCATCCTTGTAGCYCTACACTGGACTCTCTCCAGTAGCTCCATGTCTCTCTTGTACTGGGGAGCMCAGAACTGGACGCAGGACTCGAGATGAGGCCTCCCCAGGGCTGAGTAGAGGGGCAGGATCACCTCCCTTGACCTGCTGGCAACAGTCCTCCCTAATSCACCCCAGGATACCATTGGCCTTCCTGGCCACAAGGGCACATTGCTGGCTCATGGTCATCTTGTCATCCACCAGCACTCCCAGGTCCTTCTCTGSAGAAGGTCAGCCCCCAGCTTGCCTCCCAGCTCCTTAGCCACTGCAACACATACTAGGGAAGCTGGTATTAGGTACATCAGCTGCCACTGCAAGTGACTGCTAGCACATAAAGATCAGGTGGAGTGAGTGATCAGAAGACTAACCAAATTTGCTGTGCACTCCCCTCATTCCTAAGCAGCAGTACCATGCCTGTTACTTTAGGTACTGCTGTGTTGGTAACTGTTTGAGTCCAGACCTTTAAAATGTTCACCATCAGACACTACCATTTTCTCTTAAAAAACAAGAGATAAAAAAAATGGAAATTTATACTTCAGGTAAAGAGGAATAGAATGGCAGAAGACTAAGAAAGGGCAATTCTATAGCTTAAGGACTTTTTCTTTGCTAAATTTCAAGTATTTCTTACAAACAACACAGGTGCTAGCTTTCTTAAAAGTAGCAAAAAATCTTTTATAATAAAGATTTGAGAAATATAGATATGCATTACTACTGCCTTTCAAAACTAGGATTTTGCAACCTAACTAACATTTGTTTCAGTATAGAGCTTTTGTGGTAACCTTAACAAGCAGTCACATCAGGATTTGTAAAAATGCAGGCAATTCTTATGTTTCCTGGCTATTTGAAGATACCTGACCTTTAGTTTTGTGTTTTACAACATATTCACAGTATTCATTTATTAACACATGAATTCTAGAAGCTTACTCGTTTATAAAAAAAAAGAAAAAATGTTGGTTTTACTTCCAGCTGCAATCATGATTCAGGGCTTGGTCCAACTGCTTCTTTCCTCTAAGCCTCATTTTTTCAAAAATGCAAAGTGACATCCTAACCTTCYTTTACAATTCCCTTTAACAGCTATGGGTGATAATGCTGTGTAAAACAATTATATTGTCCTGATGCAATTTTCAGTCTTCTGCTTTTTTGGTGCACATCATTCTCTCCTYATTCAAAGCTGCACTGAACTGTTCCTTACATCACACTGCGCACAGGAATTGACCACAGCCACATTTCAGTTTCCATTCTTGTTTTAAGTATAAAATAGGAGGACAATTATTTCTTTAAGAAAGTACCTCACTGCATTCTGTGTTCCTCCAGCAACTTTCAACTCGTATTTTATCCTATCAGACTATATGCGCTATTTAAGATTTTCAAGTTGTATTTTCAAAAAAAAAGCGTGAATTCAGATTGACCATTGTATTACAACAGGCTGCTTCACCACTATACTACCATGGATACCTGGTAGTCTGCAGTGTGCCCAGGAACTGATATTTAATGTAATCTGCAGAGACACCTTCTCARCAACCAGTTCCGGAAACCACATCATCAGCTGTAATTACCTACCTTTGTTTTTATACCAACAACTCTTCAAAATGTTACTGAAGAACATTAAGAAAATGCATACAAGCAGAATGACTCTTTTTCTTGAGCTATTATTAGCTCTATTTCAGAAGCAGTTTACAAAGTGTATGCTGCCTAACCTTTCCAAGGCTTCCTATTTTCAAGCTATAATGAAGTGTCTCTTTACAAGCATTGGGAGAGGCAAAACTCATTGCTGGAGTTGGACCAACATGGACAGGGGCAAGGATGAGTTAAAGCATTGGTCAAGGTCCCTGAGGAGGAAGGGAAAGTGATAAGAGTTAGTCTCAGCATAAGTAGTTGCATTTTCAAGGACTTCAGGTTGCAGTGGCTTTTAATTGTTCCCTAAAACTTTAAAAATTCTCGCTGAAAAATTCAAAAATAAGCTGAAAATAGGTCTTGAAATATACAGTACATGTCCTTTTACACTCCCCCCCCCATTAAAAAAGTTTGCACATCTTTAATTCCACACCCTATAACAGCAATATTCAACTATGAAAACTTTGGCTAGAACCAATTACTTTCAGTTTTTGATCACTGAATTCAGTATTTCCTGATGACAAAGAATATCCACATATTCTCAGATTCAGAAATCTGAAAGAAAGCGTAAGTTACAGCAAGGCTGAATTAGGTCCACATTTTCTGAGATGAGCTTAAAACATAAGATTAATAGCTGTACAAATTTGCTAAATTGTCCTCTGCATTTCTATATAGATCCCATTATTCCCAGAAAAATTTTCAGGACACCTCAGTTTTTGTCAGAACTAACAACCTCTCTTATCTATGAAGCTGGGGTTCCCAGCTGTTGGATAGAGGACATGCTTTTCTTATTACTCTCATCTGGTACTAAATGATAAGAGGAACAACAACAGTCCATTTTAAAACTAGCTGTTTCAATGAAAAGCTTCTATTGTTGTATGGGGCAATGTCAGTTGTTAATATTAATCTCTAAGAATCTAATAACTTAATGAAATCATTTGCATCATGGCTTATTTTGTATGCTGTTGCTTGCAGTACATTGCCAGTAACATGAAGAAAGGGCTTATTTTTCACAATTTAAGCATCTTGTAGCATGGGACTATTCAACACATGCAAATGAATTGATTTAAACAATGAGAAATACTGCACCTCCTGCAAATGAATTAATTTAAAMAACGAGAAATACAGCACTTCATGAATGAATCAATTTGCAGAGTACTGCAGAATTCTTAAGTGCTAGTATTTTCAATGAGTCCCACATTGTTAACAGACGAATGTCCAAGAAGATGAGACAAACCGATTCGTATTGCACTATTTTCCTTTTCTTCTCTTCCTTTAATAAACACTCAGTTCTCATAATCAACCAAATTCTCAGATGATGCCAATCCAGTCCATCATCTTCAAGGCTACATTCAACCGTGATGGTTTTGCTACAACCCAGACTCACAAAACTCACAAAAAATCTGCTGATTCTAATGCTTACTCTAGTCCTGCCCTCACACCTCTCCACAAACAGTCCACAGTCCCTCATCATGGACTACCACTGGAGGCAAGTGTGGTCTTTTGCTAACCATGTGGTTAGTGCACAGTTCCTCTACAGCCTTGCATGGACATATCCTACTCTCCAAATTACCACAGGCAGAGTATGACAATCCAGCMACATACTGTAAAACTCTATACGTATCACTCATTTAATCACAATAAAAATTACAGTATTGGGCAAAAATTTGTTAGGAACTATCAGAGATTGGAAGATCAGTTTCTGACCAGATTCTGAAACAACATTACATGTTGAAGAGCAACAACTCCTCAAACTCAGCAATTAAAACTAGGTTTCTAGGAAAAAAAGGGTGGGGTTCCAGTAACCATCTTCTGAAACCTTTCACAACTGACACTCGATGGTATAGCCCTTGGGTTTGTCCTGGAAAGGCATTTCCTGCATCCCTGCATTCAGTAGTTAATGGTGTCTGACTAAGAATCACACCAGTTCTACTTCTACCATCCAAGAGCCTTAAAAATTGTTTTGATTGTTTTCATTAGATTTTACTGTTACCCAATCCTGTCTGTAACTGCACTAACCACCAAGTAAGTCACTGCCASGTATTCATTAAAAAAAAAAGAGAGAGAGAGAGAGAGAGAGAGAGAGAGAGAGAGAGAGAAAGGCTGCATCTTAATCATCAATGGATTAAAATCTTATGCATATACTGAGAAGAGGGAGGATTCTATTTCCCTCAAAGGTAGAAGTACCTAAGGTGCTTATCTTCAAACACATGCATGTCTGTATGTACATATATATGAACATGAATACTGTAAGACGACTGTCCATCTTAAACCTTTGAAAGCATACAGTTTCATTTCTYATACAGATATTGATAGATTCTGTTTTATTAAAATACTGTAGTATATCTTTCTCCACTGGAATGTCTCTTAAAACAATACCTGGCACAACTGTTAGAACTGGGTAGCTCAGTGCGTATTGCAAGTGCAGGATCTTAAAAAACTGAGATCACATTTTGGCGACGGAGAAACAAAGGCCTCAAGGTTTTGAATTTCATAGTTAACTGTATCAAGGGCATTCAGACTTTTTGACCCATCCACAGATCAGGAAATTGTTTGTTACCATATTAATGAAGTATCTTGCTGAGAAAGAGGGAAATGCAGCATGTGATACTAGATCCACTTGTATCCACTATGGAATCAATATGCTATAGTAAGAGAATACAAATACATACTTTGTATATCATACAGAAAACATTCCCAAACATCACATGTATACAGTTCTACCTCTTCTTTTAGTAGTCATTGTAATTCTTCATTGGTACAATGGCAAAATCTTATTTATTTAGTCTCCATTTATGACCTGAATTTCCATTTTGTTTTTCATTGAAACTACATAATCAAAAGATAGAAGATTCAGAAGGTAAACAAGTGGGGAAGGAGAGGTAAAATGTTGGGGAAGACCTGGTAACAGGAAATGTCCATGTTCAATATTACATTCAGCTATTAGTAACAAATATTTCTTATTCTTAGCGACATATTTCCTGTGGCAAAAACAAGAGTTGCTTTTCCCAAGGGTTTGCACTTATTTAATGGAATACAGAGAAAATACTAGGCAAGGAAAAAAGATTTAAAGAATCACAGAATTGCTAAGGTTGGAAGGACCTCTGGAAATGATCTAGTCCAAGTCCTCTCCTCAAGGGTCACGTAGAGCAGGTTACTCAGGGCTATATCCAATGATATTTTGAGTATCTCCACAGTTGGAGACTCCACAATCTCTTTGGGAAGCCTGTGCCAGTGTTCAGCCACCCAGTAAAACAAAAGTTTTCTCATGTCTGCATTTCAATTGGTGCCCATCGCCTCTCATCCTGTCAGTGGTTRCTACCAATAAAAGTCAGGTTCTGTCTTCTTACAACATCCATCAGGTTTTTATACATGTTGATAAGACACCCCACTCACTAAACCTGCTTTTCTCCAGGTCAAGCAGTCCCAGCTTTCTCAGCCTCTCCTCGTATATCATATGCTCCAGTCACCTAATCRTCTTCATGGCCCTTCACTCAGCTCACTCCTCTATGTCTACGCCTCTTGTACTGGAGAGCCTGGCAGTGGACTCAACACTCCAGGTGTGTCCCCACCAGGGCTGAGGAGAGGGGAAGAATAACCTCCCTCAATCTACTGGCAATGCTCTTCCTAATCTAATGCAGCCCAGGAGGCTGATGGCCTTCTTTGCCACAAAGGTGCATTGCTGGCTCATGTTTTTGGCCTTCCTTTAAAAATGGAGATCTTTTATATATTGGTATATATGTGTGTATGTGCATTTGTGCGTATATATACATATACATACGTATGTATATATATAATGTACACACCCACACAAGCACACATACCCACACATATATATWTTTTTTTCCATGAAAGTGCTTGCAAAAATGTAATCTAAATGCTGCACATTCACTAACACCGAAATACTACACAAAGGGAGCTGGAAAATTTCAGGGCATATGAGTTTCTCCACATATTGACAAACTGGCCCCAGTGATTGAAATGGTTCACTCCAACACTGGCTAGTTCCATAGTGACCATTCCTCATCCATGACGGAAAGTTTTGGAAGATACCACACAGGCTTAGGTACAGACACAAGATTTTGAGGACTACCTTCAGAGACTCCAGTTTGGAAATTGCCGCAATGGCTTAGCTCTTCTCTCTTGGCTCAGATCACTCTCCTTGACATTAGGATCAGGTGCTATGCTTCTGTTGATGTTGATAGATAATTTGTAAATTGTGTTGTCAACACAACATTTAATCTGCTCCAAACAGCTCATAAACAAACCTTTGATTAATTCTTCCAGTCTGTGTCTTCTGGACAGGATTTACAGCGTTCTACTTGTTTGGATGAAAAATAGAGAGAGACAAGCTGTCACCACTGAGAAAAAGAGTATTTTTTCCCTTCACTTTGCAGTTTAAGAATCATTTTATCATGACTTTACCGCATGAAAATGCCAGAATATTTAAATTTGTGACTGATGATGCAGAAGCTGGGAAACTCGATGGACTCAAGAGCGTTCATACTGAATTATCATAAGCTACACACATTTTTGGTCGGTTGCGAACATCCAGTTCACCATGCAGTAGAAACTTGGAAGCATAATTCCCTGATCAATGCACAGGATGATGTTAGCCAATGACATCTGAAAGAGCTGTTTATTTATAGCCTCAGTTGAACATTCCAACACAGCTGGAGAAAAAAATGAGTAATTTCAATGATGAGTAATTCAGAAGATCTGTTACAGGGGAGGACTAAGTTTACTGTGTCCAGATCCTGAAGTGCATTATAACAAAGAATCCAAAGAATTAGGGCTTATTTTACTGACATKGTCATTTATCATCACATTACATTTAGCTCACAGCTCAGAGTATCATTTAATTTTGTTTTTGAAATATTTTTCATTGATGTGTGCCTTTGAATCAGCACACTATTACCTCTGTTGATTTAGTCCAGTCAAGATTTATGTCTAGTTCTGAAGTACCGCTTAAATAAGGTTTTTATATCGCCCTCAAACATAGTTACCATCCAATGACTTGGACTTGAAAATTTGAAACTGAATGCCTCTTGAATAAAACTGAATTCCTATCAGAATGGCTATGATACAACATGTACAAGCAGTTTGTGGCTGATATGAAAAGATTAAAGCAAATAGCTATCTATTAACTTCAGGAGTATTAAAAATGTAAATAGGAACCTGACACACCAATCCCTTTTGAATTYTAGCTAGTTTCTGCTATGCAGATCTTTGAGAACACACACTTTTGCAATCTGCATTTCTGAATGTAAATATTTGCAGCATTAAAGCCAACTTTGCCTTGTTTTCTATTTTTTATACTGTAGCTTCGGGGTTTAAAAAAACAAGACAAATGTAACAAGAACTTTTTTTTTTTAAGAATTATATTCTTATTTTGGAACATTAATAAAAATGAAAAAGTCCATTCCTAAGGAAAAACAGCAATAGATTGATGCTTATAGATAGTTTGTATGTAACACTCAGGGTAATACTAATCCAAATATAGAAAGTAATTACACTGACCTTGATATCTGTCATCATTATCTTGCTTATAGCACAAATGTTTTGCTAAGAATGTCATTAAAACCACAGTTTTAGATCTATTTCCAGAAAGAAACTCCTTCTAATCATTGCTCTATAAATACTGTGGTTCTAAGGATGCAGAAGTATCAGTGTATCTAATCGCCATAATTGTTCCAAGAGAGAATTAAGATAAACCTCCTTCGCAGACTTCATTCCAATGGCTTTCATGTACTTCTTGCAGTGTCAAAACATCTGAAAACATTGTCTYATAGAAGATTATCCTGTACCTGGGGAAAAAGGAGAGCAAAAAAGAATGATTTTAGAGAACTAAAACTCCTGCAGTGCACTTCCTTCAAAGCAATAGATGTCATAAATTGACAAACACGCCAGTGTTTCCCAACTTGCAGGAAACATTTCTGACGTACAAGGTATGTACCAACAGCATGGCAAAATGTAACACTAGCCCCTGAGAAATGGGAGACTCATACATCAACACAAAGAGAATAATACTTAGTGATTTTCAATCTTCTGAGAACAGGAGTGGACTATTGGGCTTATTTCATGATTATAAAAGCCTCATAATCTATGATTGCTGCAAGCAGAAGTGATTTATTGGAGTACTCTCACATGTATGAGATAAACCCGTAAGTTGCTGGCAGCTATTTTTTTTAAAGGAGAGTATTAAGGGAAAGGCCAACAGCTTGCTTTGTAGCCTCAGAAAATGATGATTTGCAGCTCCAAAATAGCAGTCTTGATGAATAGTTGTGGTGAAATTATAACTGCCAGTGTAGAATGAGATAAACTTTCACCTCCATGAAGAAAATACAGATTACAAAACCTGATTGTAAACAATCGATGCTTTATATTTCTTCCCTAACTGAGCAATTTTTGAGTTTATGCCAGTCCGACAAATGCATTAATAATGTTTAGCCACTAGGTATTTGTGAAAGAAATTGGAAATTGTTTTTAATTTGTTAGTCTGGTGAAGCGATAACACACTGATTCAAGGAGGAGGAAGAACTGGTGGCATGTGATTACTATTTGCATATRTAAATATATAAACCCCCACACAAACTCAAATTCTTCTACGTATATACACACACTCCCACACAAAGGAAGATAAAGTATAATAAATATAGAGAAAAAAGTCATAATCAGTTTCTTAAAGATGTGGAAGGAAAACAGCTCAAAAGCGGCAGAATGCAGTGAGTTATGAAGCTCATTTCCTAAGTCTCCCACTTTCCATATTCCCTTTATACTTGTTATACAGTTTAAATTAGCTTTATGTTCTCATTGAGTTTTCTTCAGTCTTGTCTTCTGAAAAATACAGTGTAAACCACACAGCATCTTTGCTCTGTAAAATCCATAGGATAAGGTCTGTAAGGCAAATTTATTATAAATAATATAGTGAGTTGCACTTAAAAACCCTTCTCCTATTCACCCGAGAATGTTCAAAAATCAGACTCTTTTAAGCAGTACACGCTACAGGAGAAAGTCTAAATAATAGAAGAAAATACCAGTAGAACCACAGATAACAGCTTGAAAACAACTTTCAGTTTTCCTAAACCTAAATGCAAAAGGAATGTGTTGACGTACTCAAATGTGTCCCCAAAAAAACTTCATTAAGAATATTACAAATAAAATCTTCAAGTTTCAAAAATTGCAATTTCTTCATGCTGGGAGATGCCTTATTTAAGTGTAAATAACTCTATGGCTTCACATTTGTGAGTTCTTACTGTCAATTCAAATTATTTCAATATTAAAACATAGGAGATACCATACATTTGCAGAGTATAAATAATTTAGTGACTGAAATTAAATAAGGCATATATGACAGATAAGTCCCCAAAGTTTAGCTTTCATAGTCTCTTTGAGAGAGTGATGAATGGTGGGGGTGGGGGAAGCCAAGTAAGAGCCCTGGATAGAGCCTGTGTGCTAGAATACGGTACCTAAATGATTAGATGGTCATCACAGAATCATAAAATAGGTAAGGTTGGAAGGGACCTCTGGAGACCATCTATTCCAAACCCCCTGCTCAAGCAGGCCACCTAGAGCACGTWAGACAGGGTTGCATGCAGACGGGTTTTGAGTATTTCCAGAGAAGGAGATTCCATAACCTCTCTGGGCAACCTGTTCCAGTGCTCCATCACKCTCACAGGAAAGAAATTCCTCCTCATAAAGAGGAAGAACTCGGAAGAGTTACATAAGTGGAAAAGTTAATGTGCTTTGAAATGGGATATGAACTGACAACTAACCAGATATTCTAYGCTAATTCTTTATGTTGAAACACTTGGTGCTCATTAGTGTGAGTCAGGTTTCAGCACTGTTAAAGATGGGCAAAAAGGAAATTTGTTTTTTTTTCAGAGTACCCATACAAACAGTTAGTGTATAGCAGTGTCCTTGTAATCCAKCCCTCCCTGCAAGTATTTCTAGCACCAAAGATGTAAGCTGAAAGATAGATTTCCAGTATAAATTATGAGTAACACGTTCACTAATTTCTAAAGGTAAAAGTTGGTTTCCTGAAAGAGAAAGTAATTCATAACATAAATGTATTATCCATACAGAGGAGGTAGCATTTTATCCTGTCCATTTCTTTTCTAAGTATGGGGAAGGTATAAGGATTAGCAGACAAAAAAGATCACGTCTTTCTAACAAAGACCAGTTGGATCCTGTATCATTTTTCTGTGGGTACAAAATCTCTTTCTGTAAGTGGCTGGCCATTCCCAAAAGAAAAAAAAAAAAAGATTTTAAGATTTTTTGCCTCCCCAAGCTTTGCAATCTTGTTGGAGAATTACATGTGTTTGTTTGATGTGAAATCTGTCAAGATTCCTCTAAGTACAACTACAATGCAGAATAAATATTTCTTCTTAATCTATTCCAAATATAATGTGATTTCAGCTGGCTAAACGTAAGGTCTAGCACTGCTTGACACATCCTGGGATACCTGAGGTTTCTTCATGGAGCTTCATGTCAGATGAGACATAGGACCTGTGGAAGACCTGCATCTTTCTACACTGATTTGGAAGCCATGGTGCTTTAAAAGTCACTATATGGCTATAGTTGCACAACTAAATTGTGCTTCTAACTCTAAATTGACTGAATTTAGAATGAATAAATCTTTTTCAAGGAGTTGTCATGTTGACCTAGATTTTTTTTTTTTTTTTTTTTTTTTTTTTTTTGAGTTGAGGAAGATCTTGGTGCTCCCTCTTATACAAATTGATGTTGAATGGTTTCAACATTTGCCCAGAAAACATGAAATCCAAGCCTCGTTCCCTCTTCTATAGGATCGGTTTCAAATTCTTCCCACCCGTCTCAGAGAAAGATTTCTCAAGCTACAGGCTATAAGCTACTTGGAAGAGGACACTCACAAGGCTTCTTGCTGAATCTGCTGTACTGCAGGCAGAAACCTGGAGATTCAAAGTTTCATGCAATGAGAGAGGGTGAGAGAAGATGGCTCTCTGCCCCACGGCTCAGGGCCTAAGGCTGAGAAGAGGAAGTGGAGTCCTTTCTGCCAGTGCAAGACTTGTGTCACTGTAAAATACAGAAGCAGTCCCAGGAACAAAATACAAATCTACAGAGCCAACTATTCAGCTCTTCTTGATTTTATCTGCATACCTCCTGGTATTGCTCCCAATTGTATCATCTTGCAAAGTTGCCATCTCCTGAGGAGGACAAAACAGAACAGGCAGAATTGATTTTAAAAAATACYATTTTCATCTCTTTGCAAATTTTCTGATTAATATTTTTTGTCAGAAAATGTGAGCTCAGCAAAAATTCAACTTCTTGCATGTATATCAGTTTCAGGGAAGCATTCTTTACAAAAGATTTCCTCAGACACAAGGTGAAAGTTCTGGTAGAAGCTAATGTGTCCTCCAACAGCCCATTATTAGCAGAGATACAATTAACGCCTCATGTGGACTAACTCCAAACATAGATTTCCATCTGCAGGATATTCCCAGGAAAATGCCTTAACCACAAAGCTGGACATCGGCATTTTTCAGTTCCTTCCAGTAGAAGCTGTTCTACTTCATAAAGATTACTACAATTTATTATGAAGGAAGGACTGACTCTATTGTTTTAAGTGTAGAACACTGTGATTGGGGCAATACATTGTCCTCCCCAAATCAGGAGAAATGGAAAATTACCTCAAATTGAGATGGCCCAGACATGATCCAGTAGTTTATTCCAAGACATCTTGGCCTTCAACATGTTGTAAAACAGTTGAAAAGCCTTTTTTTCTCCTGAATAGAGGGTTGAACTACTTTTTAATTCTGAACTTTTGCACATTGTAATAAAAAAATTCCAAAACATCTCAATTATCAGGTGAAAATCATTACTTTTCATAGATCTACTGAACCTTTCAGTTTGCTCCAGAGAGGAACCTGGACTTCTGTCCAAAGCAGACAAGCAATAAGGAAAACAGAGAATAAGGATTGTGCATAATTTTATTAAAAAGCAAAAGCTAAGCAATTAAAAATCACTGAAGGATTCACACACAAATCAAAAGCAAGCACTAAAAAAAATTCTCTCTCTTTTTGGGTTGGTTCAGAACAGAAGCTTTATTTCTACAGCGTTATAGGTAGCGCACACGGCAGACCCCAGCCACAGCCAGCCACAGCCAGCCACAGCCAGCCACAGCCAGCCACAGCCAGCCACAGCCAGCGCCTTTTATGTACTTTTTCCAGCAGCTTCTAACCAATCAAAGCTCACAGTGAAAACTCCTTCCTTCTATGGAACGGTCTGGCTCTACCGCCCCAGCGCCTCGGGCCGGCTGGAGCCGGTTTTTACCAGCGCCCTTACGCCTGCTTGCAGCTGGCAGTGAGGGAATAGTGAAGAACAGGGAAGAAACATTCACATTAGGCCAGAGCTCTTGTAAATCCCAAACAGAAAGTAAACTCCAAAGCACGTGACGTAGTCTGTATGTGTTCACAGACTAGCACACAAGCAACCCACTTTACTAACAGCTCYGTTCAAGCAAAGTATTAAACAGAAAACAAGGTGAAAACATGAATGAAAAATGCAGAGTGACTGAATTTTTTAAAATGTTTTAAAAAATGACAGCAATTTTCATCTTCAGCCTGATTTTCAATTTGATGTTATTTAAAGTTGTTTGTAACATGGTTACTTACCATATATTGTACTGTTCTGACATTTTCTTTCCAAGATTTTATGATTTCCAAATACAGTTTTGCAAATATTTAAATCACAAGTAGGCTAACTAAAACATTTGTTTTATTTTGTCTTATTTTGTGCTCAAATGCTTTGGCTAGATTTTTAAAAAAGCATAGACTTATATCTTGTGAATAGACAATCCCTCATAGCCATCAACTGCCCTTTTTTTGGTTGTGAACCTAAAATAAGATTAATTATGTAATCTTCCAAAGAGAGCTTTCCAGTTGCACTTTAAATGAAATATTCCCCCCTCAAAAGGATTTAACTTAGACTTAATGAGAAAGATATTGTATGTTAATTAAATAGACACTGATTACTATGAATATTTATCGAAGTGTAACAATAATTTGCATGAAGATAGATGTTGAACAACKGAATTTCAGTAAATATGTTCCTAATAATTATTTAACATTCACTAAATTATGCAACTAAATGATTTTTTGGCAATGATATGGAGTATTTATTATATATTATAGGCCCAATTGTATCATTACCTACACAGGTGCAATCCTGGTTAATTAAAGGGGAAGTTGTTGTCACATAACTGAGGGCAAGATGCAATCATCTATACCAGCTGATTACTAAGCATCTTTAATGACATTGAACGGTAGTTCTGAGATCTAAAGAAACCATTCTATTCACTTCTTTCAAAAACTCATTGAAATCAGAAATGAAAAATATGCTGAATGATACAACCCTTTTTCTTTCTGATACACAATGCACCCTGTAACTAATTCCAGCCTTAGGTTCAAGACTGTCAATGACATTTCATACCTGCTCAGATCTGCATACTGGTTTTTGAACTTTTGACAGTTGATTTGCTTGTAAAGGTAGTCTGGACGTACTCAGGCACCAAGACTCGATAAAATGGATGGTGCAGGATCACCCCAAATCAGTTCCTTTCTACAGCTGTTTCTCTGTGAAGGAGTGCCTGTATCCTCAGCTAATCTACTTTACCCTCAAGAGATTATTAATTAAAAATTTTGGATGCTAATAGTTAAATTTTGGTTAACTCTGTATACTAATAGTTCTCTATATTCCCCCCTTTTGGACGCAACGTGCATTAGGAGAAACTCCTCAGCTGGAGAAGTTTTCAGACAATTTCTACAGTTTCTTAGGAGAAAGCAGAAATCTTCAGGCTACTGACAGGTCTGGCACTTTCTATTCCTTATGTTCAAGTCAGTCTAGCCAGTAGTTCAGGGACTTAATGTAAGGAAAAAACAAACACAGGAGRCAACCTGTTTCTGTAGGTCAGTGATGACAATATTCATATGGAATTGGAGAGCCTCCCACCCTCAGTCTATTACAAAATTTTGTGTAGTGTCTCTTGAGCACCTAATCAGTCTTTAAATCAGTTGTCAGAACACAGAGATTCTCCATCCTTAGGCTGGCCTGTAAACAATGCAGAGAGTAAATGTCACAARTTTTGTTCTAGGAATGGCTTAATTCTGAGCAATTTGGGCATCTGCTACATACCACTAATACTAAAAGTCTCAAAGGAAATCAAATAGGACAGGGAGAATAGAGCCTGCAGTTATGCCTTTTGCACTTATTTGTCAGCCCATTTCTATATTTACTTCTCATGCCAGATCTTTTCTGAATCAGCACATTGTCATAACTTCTTTCGCTCACATCTGACAGTGAAGCATTGGAACAAATATTGGGATTTGCATTCTCACTGCGCATCCAATGCACTTCAACCAGTGATAGCAAGGAAACTGAAAGGAAAAGATACACTTCTAAAGGAAAAATCTGTCAGTCATGGTGCAATTGTCATCCATCTCATTCGTTTCTATCTGTCAGCACTACAAGATATGTGGAAATAGATTGTGTCTTTGAAAACTCAAGGTCTTTCTAAGAGTTACTGAAACATAAAAGGTTTCTATCCTTAGTTAGAAATTCCATCTAGAATTTTCATCTCCATTCACTGCCAAAATCCTCAAATGACTTCTCTGAAGGTAAGAAAATCAATACCATATGTAACCTTATTTTAGTGCTTACATGGATTGTGAAATCTCCTTGCATTCTGGCCTAATTCTAATTTTTAGAAATGTAGGGATARAAAATTTAGATACAGTTTTCTAAGGGCATCAGTGAATTGTGGATATGTATAGAAACTCCCAAATTACTCAAGAAAGCTAATGGCATTATCTTGAGTTGCCTTACTTGTTTCGTAAGCCCTATATGAGGTTGAGATTTAAATATAATATTACCAATGCAGATGATAAATGCTGATATATCTGATGGATATTTAAATGAGTGGTTTTTGTAAGCAATTAAAATTAGAAATCCTGATAACAAGCTGAAGTAGGTCTTGTCTCCCGCTCCGGTTAGATGAAAGATTTCAGTAATAAAGAATGGTAATCCTAAACTCATGTTAGCGAGTGATTGCTTTTAGAAATTTGTAACCAGATGCTTACAGGTAGACTTAACAAAAATAACGAGTTCAGTTAGACCCTACCTAACCTGACTCTAAACAGCTTTCACTACATCTATGGAATCCGTATGAGTAAGGCAAAAAAAAATGAGGCTTGTTGTCAGTCACTTTGCTGTATATCACCCTCTGTTTTCACAGAGCACATGCTAAATCCACACATTACTGATCACCTCTACTCTTTAGATTTTGCATGAATCTAAGCTTTTTTTTTTTTTTTTTTTTTTTTTTTAACACAAAGCAAAACCTTTTAAGTAAAACCCTTCATTGTTTGCCTCCTATGCTCTGGAAATGAAAGGTGTCATAGTTTCCAATCAAGAGTTCTCAGAAGGGTTATTAGGAAATGTCTATCTTTATTATAACTTGTAACACTCTAAATCTTGCAAGTGTGAAAGCTCTTTCAATAGTCATATAGCTTCTCTAATTCTTATAAGAATATTCTGATTCTTGGTATATACTAAAGTGTGCTGTTTTTAGTTATACATTATACCTTTTATAAGCATTTATATCGTACGGGTTTCTGTTGCAGATGTTATTTCAGGAAGGAAGGAAGTATTATTATCCATTCTCCAACAAAGCATCACCTCCTGCTGTCCCCAACTGYGACATGCAGAGGAGGAATGCAGAAAAAGAGAAAGAAAGGTATCAGTCTAGTAGCTGGAGGGTTTTGAGCTGTCTTATCATCCTGTATATTCTACTATATGCTCTCTCTTATTTTTTTTGCTTAGGATTCATGCTCTACGTTTGAGGCCTATGGCTCAGAGAATAGTATGGCAGTCTTTTTGTGCAACCTTTGTTTGGTGATTGGCAGAATTTCTCTTCTTGTAAGCACATATACTTCTCAGAGATAAATATAACCCTATTATGAAGGGGTAAAGCCACATATCTTCTACAGCAGGGCTCAGGATGAGGTCAGGGCAGCAACACAGACTTGCAGCRAAGGGCAGGCACGCACTCCTGATCTTCTGGTTTTGGGAGACATGCACCTTTACRTTTTGTAATGGGTTGACTGGCTGGCTACTAAATGTGGTGCACATCCAATGGCCATAAATAGCATTGTGTCATACTATACTATGTTAGTTGGGGCTGAAGAAGGGAGCTAAGAACTTCTTAGCCAGCCCTCCAACAGCAGTTTTGCTGGTTCAGTGGAACAGAGACAAGGAAAAAAAAAGAAAAAAAGAAAAATTACTGAACTGGTGAATACCCAAGAGATTTAAACTCGTAGATCCTATTTCCTTCATTTTTTTTCCTTTTTTAAAGCTTCTTGAGCTGCTGAATTATTAGAATGTGGAAAGGTAGTGGGAAGATAGCTCTGCCAACACCAATTCTTATTTATTTCTTCATTCTGAAAGGAGCACCAGGCTTTGAATCCCAGTGGAAGGATGTGATTCCTGATGGCACTAAGCAAGGTTTTTATGTCAAGAGCTGACTCTCTCCCCTATGTACCAGAGTCTACTGAAGAGGCTCCAGACACATAAATCCTTTTATGGATTTGGCCTTAACCTTGTCAAGTTCTGAATCTTGTTTTTTGTCAGCTCCCAGACAAAGAGGACATGTTTAGATATGTTTATTCTCTTAATATCTGTTTTCTCTGTAAGGCTTCTGCTTTAAATCAGATGGTGTTTTGGAGATCATTATTTAATGCTTTTGTTTCCTGGGAGAAAAAGTATGGATGCTTACCTAACACCAAGCTTGCTGAATTGTCAAAGTGAATAGAAGGCTCTTAAGTCCTTAGCCATTTTTGTTGCTAGTCTACAAAGAGGAGCACAGAGGAGTGTAGGGAAAGAGTGTTGGTCCCAGAAGGTTGATTGCCAGGTGTCTAAGACTAATTGGAAAAACCTTACTGCAGTCAAAAATGGGGCCAAAGGTGCAATTAACTCAGAAACTGCTGTAATTTGTATTTCATTATTATTTGTAAATCAATACAAATAGTCTTGCCAGACACAGTCAATTGCTTTTTTAATAAAAGAAAATTAGTAGTGAAAGAGAATGCAGTATGTGTAATAAATATGTATGTTACAATAACTTGCCACATTTTATCTCATGAAACCTTTGCCTTACATGATTGTCAAAATAAATAAATAAATAAATAAAYAAACAGAAAAAAAGAAAAAGAGAAAAGGTGAAGCCTTCCTTTAACTTTTTTATACAGAGAACTCTAATACATGAAACTCTTAGGGCAAGTAATTTATGTGTACCTATTTGTGTGGTTTAATTGTAACAAGATATTCCTAGTGTGCATCAGTCTTCATAACATCTGGAGCAGAAGGAAGTCTGTAGTGAAAAGAGCAATTAATAAAAGAAACCAGAAGGTCAAGTCATTGCAGGCATTGCCYGACCTCATAAAGTACATACTGAGAAAGAAGGAAGAAGAGGCAAGCAGCTGCAGGGCCCATGCATTTGGACTCTGTTTGACTTTCTGGATCAGAACCTCATCACATATGAATCAGAGGACACTTTTTCTTAACCACCATGATTAATCAGTTTAGGCAAAAGAACTACCAATAGTCAAACAAAAAAATACTCAGATATTAAAACTCCATGTTTATGAAGTAGTGTCACACTAAGAATTTATTTTTATAAAACATCATGGTTCATATTCTTTTAAAATAGCCTTTTAAAGTTTCAATGAAACAGATAAGCATCTTAGTCACTTGTCATTTCAAGTCCCTTTGATATTTTCTGTATTGCTGTCTTAGTGCATATTGTTTCAAAATGTTACCCTGGCTGTAACATAGCCAGGATATGCGACACTGAGGTAGGACTGTCACTTCTGCTGAGGTTCCTGCATATAGGATTAGTAACACAGAGGAAGGTACTTTGGTGTGGGACCTGGGTAAGCTATCATATGTAGATACACTGTCAAGTATGCCCCAGGACAGGGAACRTGTTAGTATTGTGGATGGCAAAAAAGGAGTCCGGGATGTGACAGTGGAAGAGCGTGAGCAATGAAGCAGCTCTGGGTAGTCTTACCTGTAAGAAGCTCAACACAGTGCTAAAGCAATGAGAGCACTCCTTTTTCCACCAAAAACTGCAGAAGACATTTTGTGTTCTCCTATTCCTTAAGGTCTCTATACATTGTAGTAATCAAATCTTTTTTTGTTTTTTGCAACTTTTTCTTTATCCTGGTCTACCTTAGTTGGTCTAAGGGATTTTTTTTTCTTCTAATATAGAAGAGACACATTTATGGGATGCTGGAATAAGTTGGTGGACACAATGTTGGTATTCATATACTTCGGAAAAACATCCACAGTTTGTTGCTACCATTGTGAAAGATGTCTCTCTCTACTATTAGCTGTATGATAACATGTTTTAAGTAGGATGAGACTTTCTGCATATATTAAAAGAAACAAAGACAATAATTATTGAATCAGCATACCAAGAGCCAGAGTGGTTTCTTTAATCACACTCTGTTCCATGAATACTGAGTAGAATACTACAGTAAAAAACCCTGATATTTTGACTGAGACATAGCAGAGCTTTAGTGCTCATAATACTCTATTTTTATGGGGTCATATTTCTGTCTAAGATATATTAGGAGTTTGTGCCAAGATTTAGGTTGTGCAGCTGCAGGAACTTGAAAAGTTGCCTCTAGTGTATCAGATACAAAACACGCTACATTAAATTTTGTGAACTATAACAGTTAGCTAAGTGTATGATGTCTCTTTAAGGAAAGAGATTCAAATCAGATTCCATCTAGGGCCCAATGAAACAAATGTAGATTTTACTTGTAAAATGACCAGAGCTCCAGGTTTTTACCAGATAAATGATAAAAAGTTAGGTCATTTGATATCAGTTCCCAGCTGCTTCTTGGAGGAAGACAGTGCCACAGAAAAGCTGACCTGTATCCAGAGGGAACTAACAGGACAGAAACCTATTAAGGTCCTAGATATCTGCTGTTGATGTCAGTTCCATGCCATACAGTCAAAGACATTATTAAGAAAGAAGAGGATTATATGGAATTTTACTGCAGTATTTTAAAAAGCTGATTTGAATCAGCTTTGCATTTTGTAATTTTGTTCCCATATCTCTGGATAGCTCCTAACAAAAGTGTGCTATGGTGCTACAGAGTTTAAAATACCAAGATACTTAYTGTGCTTGTATGCTTATAAATTGAGATCAAGGAGTTTAGAAATGATCTGAATGTGTTGTAGACAGTGATTCTATTATTTTAAAGTTTTACTAATACCCTGCATTACTACTTTTTGTAACAGTCCGAGCTATATACTTGGATAGTAACACAKAGCAAAGGAATTCTAATGTTCAAAGAAGTCTACAGAAGGTGTGTATCCAGTTGACAGTGATATTTGAGGATCAAATCCCTTTAAACTGTTTTACAAGTCGGCATCTAGATTTTTATAGAAAATACAATGATATAATTTAATGTTGTTATTATATGGAACAAATCCCCAAGACCAAGAGTGTTCAGATTAGAGGGCTATATCATTTTGCTTTCTTAGTGGAAGTGATAGAGTCTATTTATTTTGCCTATAATAACTTAGATCAAGCCTTCTTCTTGCACTTGTAGCRTGCAAGGGATCAGAGCACTTTAGCTTTTCATGGTCTTGCTGAGTATGATTTCCAATAAATCCTTGGCGCAAGCAGATACTGAAAAGTATAGTCAAAAACATAAAGAACAGAACAGGTTAACAGGTCAATCAGTTAATGAGTAGATACGTTTTGGGGAAGAACAAACTGTTTGATTCAGATGCACCTCCATTCTCTGGAAAGTTTATATTAGATTACTTAGTGGAAGACATTATCCAGAAAACAGATCATAGGTGAAGATGTTCTTGTTACGCTGTTAGTTGTATGAATTGCAACTGATGTTTCAGACATTATTTATTCAGGATAAATATTAAAAGCAGTTAATCTCTTGTGAAAGTGCCAACACTCAGAGCACAGATCATATGCAAAACCAGAAGCTGGGAAGTGTAGACTGATAACTTTTAAAGTGGGCTGAATAAACACACARAAAGTTAAGAGTTTCATTTTGCATAGAGGGCATTTGGAGCCAAAGAGTGTCAGCACCTGGCTGCAGTTGTAAACAGCAGAAGAAAACTCTGGAGACAGGAGCACTTGGAGCACAGAACTTGAGGCCCCCCTCCAGCAGGGTCCTGCTGGAGAGGGATTTGGAGAATTCTGGGGGGGGGGGGGAACAGGGTTCTGCTTCATTCTGACTGTCTTCAGGGAAATGGGAGGCAATGTGTATTCTTTGTAAATAACAAGATCAAATTTTAAAAAATAATTTTATCATCTAATTTTTTTCCTACTACAAAYAGTTCATACATCTTCAAAATCTAGCTAACTGTTCTGAGCACAAACAAATAACTTGGCTGAGAACAGAGCCAAAGTGCATGATCACAATATGTTCCTGAGAGCAATGATATTTCTGAATTTTGTAAATAATATATAAAAGGCATACGATGCAGAGAAAAGGTAAATATTYAGTTTGAGATTATCAAAGAAACATGAAAGAGTTAGACTCCTAAATCCTAACATAATTCAACAGGAGTTGGAAACATAATTCCCTTAGGCTCCTTTGAAAATCTCATTCTTAATTTTGTATTTTAGGTATAGCACCAGTTCCACATAACATCACTTTCACTAAGAAGACACCAGTCTGTTTTCTACACTTTCTACTTCAAAAAGCTTGATTTTCAGACTGGTGAACATACCCCATCCAGCTGAGCTCAGTAGGTCAAAATTAGAAGTGTATGGCCCTTTTCTTTGCTGATGTGTACAGTGAACACCCATACTATTTTCCATTTTGCTTTGGTTAGCTTACAGTTTTACTACTACATTTAAAATATTCTCCTAGTATTTCCTGTTCAAGCACTTTAATTATGAGATAAGGACTTACTGTTTCCTGCTTCGATAGGAGTTGCTCACCTCTCAATTAAGTTGTAGTTAATGGTGCTTTTTCTCTTTTTTTGCCTTAAACAAAACTTCTTGCATTAATTGCTTATATTCCTTGCTTTGGTGAATTTTTTAACTTTGAAAGTAAAATAAAATAAGATGAAACAAAACAAAATAGGAACCTTTTAGTGTTATTGAGTTRCATATCTAATTTTTTCTATCCCCAAAATCTAATAATATCTAGTGTATTTTCTCCTTTACATCCTTCRCTTATTTATCAAGCATGCAGTTTTATTTGCTTTCTAAAGAATTTCAGAAATATCAATGCTTGTATACAGGAGAGCTTGTTTTTTCCTTTCCCACCTTGCATGTGTGCCTTCATTTCAGTCTTCCACATTTGTGTTCTCTTTGTGTACCAAACTGAGAAAACAGTAGTWTACACTTACTTGGCACTGGTATACATGATAGTGACAAAGATGTGGAGAATCAAACCCTCTGCCTCTTAGCTTGTCTGTATGTTTTATATTCTGCTGCAGGACAAAACTCAGTTCTGTTAGACAATACTTTGGGGGATGCAGCTGTGTACTAATTACCTTTCCAGCTCACCAGCAGAAAAATGAAAGCAATATAGTGTAGTCCATTAATTTTACAAACATTGAGGTAGTTCCTCCACTGCTGTAGGTGGATGGAGCTAAAAGGACTTTGCCTGATGCATTTACTCCTGCTGGGGATAAGGCCTCTATTGACTTTTCAAAGCATTTCCAGATTTCAGGCCAAGCTTCACAATACACTTTGACTAATTTCTCTTAACCCATACAGATCTTGCCCATCTTTTCTGCTGTGCAGATTATATTTCCTTTGCATCTGAAGTGTTACAATCTTCCTTTTATTTCTTGTGTTCTCTAAAGCTTCTCACTGATTTTTAATCCATGGATCATTCTTATTCAGCATTACAAGTAGATTTACAGGATCTTAATAAAACAACAAAACTGAACTGCTGTCAGCTGTGAGCTTTTCAGTTTAGTAGTAAAATAATTCTGTATTATCTGTATTTTAAACAATACTGAATAACTTCAGGTCTTGTTATGATGGAAAAAGTGTTGTTGTTTTTAATATTGTTTTGGGGACTGTTGAAGAATTTTGAACAGGTATTGGGTAGGCTCAGACCATTTCTTTTCTTTTCTCTTTCTCTTGGATGTAATGAGCTAACCTACCAACACTAAGGAAGGTCCATGGAAAATAAAAGGACTAATTTTTGATGCTGATGTTTGCTTATTTGGAGTTGAATGAAATCTACAGCTTTATTCTATCTGAAATCTGTGACCTTTTAAACAATGGTAAACTGAATGTGCTACTCAGAAGGAAACAAAATTCCAAGAATCCCAGAACAGCAGGGTGCCTGCCTTGCAGAGATGGATTTGATAAGCCCATCCTCAGAAGTCTCTATAGCAAAAGCTGACGCCAGCATCTTTCATCCACGTGGTGCCTTGTAAGCACCTGAAATCAGTATAGGTTCAGACCACAGATTTTTTTTTTAATTTATTTTTATCAGGCCACATCAAGGATAATCTAGGGAGGACTCTTCAGACTCTGTAAGAATCAGCTTTCTGCCAGCGAAGGGCCAGCGGGACAGCTGGAGGTGACACAGGGTGGCAGCGCATATACATGGCTGTCTAGAAATGTTCTCTGTCCTCAAACTCCAAAATAAGGGGGATCCACTTGAGGAGGCCCTGGGAAAAGCACATGAATTGTTCCAAAACTGACCCCAAAGGCATTTCTTTAAGTAAGTATTATTGGAAGTATCTTATCTGGCCTAAATAACAACTTGGAGTGAAGATAGTGGGAAAATTCTTGCTGAAGGAGGATGGGAAACACCAAAAGAAGTTAAAGTGACTGTTTAGTTACAGGAAATTCTACCGTTACATTTTTCATCCTAATGTCCCAAGAAAGGCAGGGCAGGAGTCTCTGTATCCAGTACAGATACTGCTGAATTTGTACCTGGAAGTGCTACAAAACCAGCAAGTCTTAGTACTTAGATTGTTCTTTAAAAAAAAAAGAAAAAGAAAAAATTGATTCATTTAAACAGATAACATTCATTAGATATCCATGGAAATCCAAAACAAATACATTGCCTAATCAAGATGAAAGAACAAGAATACTTGTGATGTTCTAATCTGAAAAATAAACAGTTCAGTATATTGATAGGACTTAATTAGGTCCTTTCTTACTTAAATGATTTTCTATATTAAAACTGTAGATATTAAATTATGCTGAAGTAAAATATGCTTTATCATTATTTAACATTTCTTTTATACTTGTGAAACTTTTGTGAGGTTAGTCCATAAATCAACATCAAGCATTTTAATACAAAGGATGATGACTTAAACTCATCTGCTTAATCAACATTTTTAGTTTATTATCAGAAAGCATCAGTAACCTTGATGCACTTTATCTTAATTTATGCTTTCATCAAACAGAGAGAAAACTAAATAATAAGTGTTCACAGTAGAAATGCATTGCAAAATGTGCACCAGGAAAATAATTCAGCAACATTTGGCAGCAAATATTACCTTCATGTAGCCAAACACTGACAATAAGTAGTAACACATTCCTTATCGTTTCATCACAGGCTTTGGGTCTAGTGCTACTTTCCTTTAGTCCATTCTAGTCCTCAGAGTTAAAAACTGGTTGTATATAGCTTATTTTCTTTATCCAGTAATATAGTCTTCAACATTTAATTGGAAACTGTGGCAAATGTTAAATCCTAAATAAAACAGTTAATAACAAGCCCAGAGCACATTTCTGTTGCTAGGCTGAGAACATCTACTTTGTCTGAAATTATGACTACAGTTGTGCATACAATACCAGGTTGCTCTTGACTCATGAAGTTAGTACTATCACTCTGAGGCACCTTTTCTTGAAGATAGTCTCTCCAGATTCTTCCCTGAGTCCTTGTATACAGTGACTATGAGGCAATCCTTGAGGTGTAATAAAAGCATTTCGGTCAGATGAACTCGAGGTTAAAGTCAAGCTGAGTTCAGTGGACAGGTACTGAACAGAAAAAAATAGGGCTCCCCCACTGCCATGCTCTTGTATCATAAAGAAGTATAAAGCATTCAGTTGGGATTGTTTGCTTTTTTTAGCAGCTTTACTCTTCCCCTGGAAGCTTTGAATGGGGAAAACTGCAATGAATGTTCACGTAACTCTTGCTCTGCCTTCTTAACAATAGTTATATTTTGAAGCACACTCAACCTGTTGCAATAACAGTGAAAACTAGACTTTTTCCCAGACACTTACGCGCAACAAAAATACACAGGCTCAGAGCTTATATGCTAGTTTGCTTGTCCAGTTGTAATCCCTTACCTATCAAAATGAAATACTGAATGTGTCACAAACACAAAGGATGCCATGACCAAGCACCACGCTTCATGCTCTCTATCAGTTCTGGGGATTCTGACAGGAGTCAATGCGGGAGGCCTGGGTTGTAGTTGAGATCTGCCAGAAACTTCACTTGTCCTAAAAGCCATACTCTCGTAAGTGCTTCAAAGACTCATGTATTTCAAATAAAGCATTTAAAACTTACATGTTGGATGCATCCTCAGARCAATCCATAATCATAAATGCAACAGGAAACCAAGTGGTAATAATTTCTAAGGAAACAAGCAGATTTGTGGGAAAAGGGTGTATTTTTCCAAAAACATCACACTTTAATCAGTTATTCCAAGGCTGGACATTTCTAGAACTTAGGACTTTCTTTGGGACATTCTACACATTTCTAGAATTCYTTTATCACAGATAAATGTCCTTGATTTTATTCTATTATGCTTCATTTTGCTTTATTTTTCCTTACTATGTTTGCATTTTCCCTCACCAGATTCCATGATGAAAAGTAAGGTTACTTACTACAAATGAAAAAAATCATGAGTATGGTTACAGAACAAGTAACCATAAGTTAATGAAAGCATTAGACTAAAAAGCATACATATACCAAAATTCAAAGTAGGAAGAGAGATCAGACATTGTGCTGGGCTCAAGGAGGCTAGATTATTAGACTGCTTAGGAGAATGAGATGTGATGTACCCTTTGAGCAAAATCCATTTCAAATGCAGTAACATAGCATAGCTGTAATCTTTTCAGCCAGAAGCGAGCTTCTCAAGGCTTGCTTGGTACAGCTGCTTTTCGGGTACCATAAAGTTCCTACTTATCTAAGCCAAAGTGGTTTGTGGTCATATAAATGCATACAACTGCTACATGGAGATTAATAATTAGATGCTCTCGTGTCCTGATTTGCTGATCTGAGCCTTCCACAGAGGTTGTTTATGCTTTTTACAGGAAAAAGGCAGATGAAAGCCTCAACCAAAAATAAGCAGTGGATTTCAGTTTTTGCATGTGCAAGCATTGCAAAATCACAGTAAAAAGCAGGAAGAAATAAATGGAAACAAATACATAGGCTGAAATTTTGGATGCCAGATCTTCTAGAAGTAAGGTAGATCTGCAGTCTCATGCTTCTGTTTTCGAAGTTAAACAAGAAAACTGATTGTTGTGTTATTTGCATAATGTAGTCTGAAAGTACTTCTTTGCCTCTACAGTACATTTTGTATTCTGGGGTGGTGAACTTGATGGCTATGAACACATTATTAACTTTTTCATGTTTATCCCTGAAGAATAAAGTGAGGTCTTGTTTTTCGTGTGTTGTACTTGATGAATGTGTTTTTCTCCATGTTATTATCTTTTTGCACTAAGAACATTTTCAGTAAAAATCTTGTTTAGGAACCACATGAAACTGACACAAAGCATATGCATCCCCAGATTTATTTGTCTTTTTGCAAAGTGAGTCTCTATTACCATGTGTACCCTTTTAAAAGCTGCTGAAGTATAAAAGCTTTTAGCATTTGGAGAGTAGCTATTTTACATTACTACTTTATGGAGTCACATCATAATCTGTCAAACTCCCCTTTATAATTATTAGTGAATCCTAAATGACAGAGTTCATTCCATGACACCTTGAATGACAGTGAAAAATAAGATTTTTCATGTAAGTTGTTTGCAGTACAGACTAATTGGCATTCTAATTGACTTTTACTATAATTTAAGTTTATTGTTTATTGCTTTTAGATTGTTAGCTGACATTCATTTTTCTGCTAGAAAATGGTAGATACTGTTTTTGTAAAGACAAATATGCTTTAATTGTACTATACCAGTAAGATGTCTGCCTTTCTTTGTATGAAGAACCTTTGTGCCTAAGGAATTGTTCTTCATGGATTTTGTCTAAAGCAAAGATCAAATTACAATTTCTAACCTAGTACGTGAGCAACAGAGTATATTGTCATTGTATAGGCAATGACAATATACTGGGTAGACCAGTTCTTAAATATTCTGCTGAAAGTCCAGTCTAACATAGGGAGCATTATTCAAGTGCCAGGAATTTTTAGCTTCCAGTTATTTTAGATCAGTTGATTGTATATGTGCTTAGATGGCTTATTGGTCTTCAGATCATACTTATGAGGTTGCTTAAATCCATTAAATACAAAAGTGAATTTAAGTATCATTAAGTATTGGCCAATAAAAAAGACAGAAAATTCCAAATCAGGTTTGGAGTGGTGCTTTGTAGACACAAAAAAAGGCTTGATAGCATGAATTAGAAACATAGTCTTAGATGTAAATCTGTATTTCTAGATTTTATAATGCTGTTCTCACTCACTGGCTACGCTTTATTAAAATCAATTTAACACTTGTGATTTATGCATATTCTGTGTCAAGGGATCCAACTGATAAATTCAAATTTCTAAAAAAAGTAACACAGACTTTTGCCTGACGTATTAAATTTCAGGATACGGTACTAGCCATTGCCTGGGCTCTATTCAGATTTTTCATCAAGCAACACATCTATTTCTTTGACACCATCGATAAAATTAGTCTATTTCATTTAAAGTATGTTTTATTCTACAGTGTATACGGATATTATATCATCTTTATTTTTAAGCATCTATTTTACAATAATATTATTACCCATAATAAGTTTCAGACTGATAGTGCTGACAGCACTGAAAATTGTACTCTGTTCATGCACACAGGCAAGTGAAGTTAATTTTCTCATACTGCAGTTCAATTTTAGTGCTGTACAGATAGCCACCATAGTCTGTATCACATTTATACATGTATGTCTAGGTATCTGACACAGTAAATTACAGTGATTATCATTATCTGGTACAAGTAGCTCTCATTCTAAAGCTCTGTTACAGCCCATCTTGAACTTTGCTTAGAAAACTGGTTTGTGCTTATTATTGACTAGGGAAACGGATACAAATTCATTTTTCCTAGGGATTAACTGAGGAACACAAAATGACCTCACAGAATTTGTAGAAATGTGGCAGAGCTGGGAGTAAAACTTTAACCTCTACAGAAATAAGACTTTGCTGCTTCTTGTGGACTGCATGTATTCTTTACAAATGATTTCACAGCTTGCAGATTATTTAGGCATGCAAATGAAAATGCACATATGACATGAAATTATGACAAATAAAAAAATATATGTAACTTCTCTGTGGCAGTCTCCTGGTTTAGATTTTGAATACAGAACCAAGAAACATGTACTCCAATTTTGTGACACCTATCCTGGTATGTATTTTTTAAGCACTAAGATTAAAAATTTTAAAAATGGAAAAAGAGTCAAGGCATTGATGGCAGAGTACTTTTTAGAGATGTTAAATGGACCATCACTTCAAGAAACGATTGACATTGACAAAGAAATTAGATGCTCAGAACTAGACATTTTATCATCTAGTTAAAGTCTGGGAAAGCAACAGGAAAAGTGATGATGAGACTCCAAATAAAATTCCCAGAATTTTCAGTTAAAGAAGGATCCAGAAGATAATTCACAATGTGAAAATCTGGCTGCAGTGCCTTGTGAGCTATTACACTTTTTTCAAAGATAGGCAAAGTCTTTTGTAGTGCTGTTAAAGAGAATAAAATGCAGTCTGGGAAACCTAAAGGAGAAATGGAACAAAGATATGAGCAATTCATTCCTTAGAATTAATTCAGAACAAATGTTGAGATTTGCATAAGTTGCAGAGTAAAGAGGATAGAAATATCTCTGGCAAGTGGCACGTATCAGCCACAACAGGCATGCTATCAGGCAACTGGAGAAACAAGGAACAACTGAGTCAGTCCAATGAGCTAATTTGAGAGGGAATATGTAAGTATAGTTTCTGAAGTACTTCTGTTGGAAAGAGACGTAGACTGAAATCATTACTGTAACAGTATCATTAATAAGTCAATTCAACATCATATTAGGTATCCAAACATGTAATTTGTTTACAATGCTCAAGATGTTTGACCACCCTAGAAGCTCAGGAGGCATGGAGACCTTCCATTGTGATTGAGTTCAGGGGACTCTGTTTTAAGAAGACCTTTTACAGTTTGGTGAAACTACTAGGATTAATCACCTTTTAAATTCATTGATTAATCAGTGATTTGATCTTAAAACTGTGCAGGCCAGAAACAGTATTTTGGTCTTTACTACTTTGAATTTGTGCCTTCTTGCAATCAAGGATACACAGAACTCTAAAAATTTCAAAGTAAGCAACATCTATAACATTTTCTGTTGAGTCAACATATATATATAGCATCAGAGAAAGGCATAGTTTGGTAAACATATATTTTACTTCACCTATGTAGAATATGAGTCACTATCTTTTCCCATACAACTTAATATTTTGCACTGAAAACTAACTCTGACTCAGGATGAAAAGCTTTCCCATCACAGTGTGTAGTGGGAGCAGCCTGGCTTAGCAAGTAGGGCACTGAGTAGCTGAGGAGCAAAAAGGCACACAGGAACAGCTCCTGCTTTTCCACAATACRTAACAGTTCCCAAGGAATTCCAGTGAATATGAGAGAAATGGACAAAGAGAGGTGAAGTGTTTCCTGGCAGTGGAAGAAGTGAATCTGGCAGAAGAGGATGATGAGTGGTTAAAATGCCCTGTCAGAGATAGGATGAGGCAGAAATGAAGTGGAAGACAACCCTGAGCAAGAGGCTACAAACAGGTAGCCCCATTGGAGGAGCAGCAGTGGGATGAGGAGGCAGGATGAAGGAGGTGTCCAGGAGAAGAGAGGAGAGGAAGAGCTTGAGAGTCGTGGAAGAAGAAGCTACGGAAAAGGGTGAACGGCAGGAGGATGAGAGGGGAGAGCAGGAGCTGAGAGGCAAGTTCACAAAACAGGAGGGTATGTAGCACACAGGGGTGTCAAAAGAATTAAAATAAAAGCCRGTAAATTCTGAATAGTAGGAGGAGAGTGTAATCTGAGTGAAGTAAGGGTTGATGATGATTTTCAAGGGCCAAGCAAAGGATATCTGAACAGGGAGAAAAAAATGCCTCTTTTAGTAAAAAGGATGAGTGAATAGGTTTGGAGGACAAATAGATATAAAAAACATTTCTGAGGAAGGAAAGAGTTTTGGATGTATGGGAAAGATAAATAGTGATTCATGAAGGACTTGTGAAAGGACATGAGAGTGGAAATCTTTGGGGCATAAGAGAAAAATGTAAATAAATAGACAAGGATGTTTGATGAAGGTCTTGTCTCTTCAGATGTCACCAACTACATAGATTCAAATAGATAGAAAATTGTGCATTGATTTCAGTGAACAGATCAGTTCAGCTAACTGTAAAGCTGTGGATTCTCAGTAAACTGTCAGACTGATGGGGCAGAGGAACTCTAGATGTCGAAGATACAATTTTTCTTTTCCTGAGCCCTATCAACTACTCTTTACAGACTTTAACACTGATTGCATATACAAGATTTGTCCAACAAATGTTTAGCTGTGATTAGCAAATATTTAGTGTGGATCTATGCTAAGTCTAGTAATGGTAATTCAKTTGGCCTGTGTGTGTGAATATGAAATTTCCCAGTTGTCTGTGGCAGAGCTGGACCTTAACTGCTCATCCCTCCAAACTTAACAACCACTTAACATCTAGTTACTCACTTAAACTGATCATTCTTTACACTCCTAGTTTGCCTAATTCCAGATGCCCATGGCAGGATTTAAAATTCACTTCTTAAAACTGCATGTTGGTCTAACCACATAACTCTTGTTAATGTTAATTAAGTTTGTTATCTGAATCCCTGTAAAAACACTTCAAATTTTACTCTCAGCCTTGAGTCTGTATCCTGACTTATCTTCAAACTCTCTGTGAAAGGTACTTCAGGTTGTCAAGCAAATACTGTTTCTAATTAATTAAACTTCTAAAATTCTCTTTCCTTGTATAAGCAGAGGAATATTTAGTTAGCGTAATGCCCCACTTTGTCTAAAGGATATATGAATCATTGAGTATCAGCTACAGAACTCCACTCTGAGATAACATTCATGAGTGGTCTGTATGTCAACTTGCTTTTATTATTTCTTCATTAACCTTTTAGCATTCAGCTTCCTATTTCCTGTGAGTCCACTCTGTATCACAGGGCAGACATCAGCTCCGTGGATTAGTCAAGAGCATGGGACATTAATCTAAAACAAGAAGACATTGTATTTTTTCCTTCCTTTTAAACTAAACATATTTGCTTATGGTGACAACTGAAATTTCTTGAGGACTACTATATTTTTTGCAATGAACTCTTCCCCCAAACATATTACATGAATACTTCATTGAGTATTTTTGCTGTTCATTTTATTTTCCTCAAGCACCGTCTGCCTACAAATTTTCAGCGTTTGCAATGTGCAACATTTTAAAATCCTTGTGTCTTTAGAGATATTTTTCTCAGGTTTTTGGTCTAGCCTGTACAATTTCCCTCCTATTACTCTGACTAGTGCTCCCTTGCTACCTTGTACTGTGGATTGTAAGTCTCTTCACCCTCAAGACTCTTGGAATTGAAAGAATTTCTTATGGGCTTTTTGGAAGACCGTATTCTCAGCTGAAAGACTTCTCTGAATGGGCAGGTACTGTCCATACTCAGAAATTGATTTTAAATTTATTTTTGCTGCATTTATGTTTGCCCTCATTAGTCATAGTTCAGAATTCTCAAGTTCTCTCTTCTGAGCTGCAGTCTCCTTTCCCCTCCCCCCTTTTTTGGCATGCTCCGTCTCCAACTTCTAAATCATCTCTGTTGGTCTTAAATTTTTGGCACTTTTGTCCTAATCATTCTTTTTAAAAGAATAATTATTTAGCTGGACTAGCTCCTGTATTGAAGATATCGTGCTTTTATAATGTACTAAACTGTTCACCTTTTGGATATTACATTTTAGTACCATGGTCCTCTGAGTGGCTTACATCAACTGTCTAAATGCTGTGCTATGCGTATATACTTGCTCTCAAAAATTTCTCTTGACTACCAGACTAGCAATGGTAGCATTTTAGTGGTCTCAGGATTGTATCAGAGTGTTATGCCAGAGTCTCTGATTTTACTGAAAATACTTACGACATTGAGTCAGTATAAATGTCTTTTAATTTTTACTAACAATAAAAATGATGAGCCACATGTCATAAATGCCTATCTAGGCATTCTATAATCTTCTCACATAMCATGGTATGTAAAACAAACATTTCAAATGGCTGGCATGTTTAGTCCAAAAGCATAAGAATATGRCTAAAGAAAATAGTAATGCTATGACATCTAACATAAGATGACTTTCTCATTGGTTTCATTATATCATTAATCTTTCCAGCTGATATTCATGGCATATTTTCTTCTTTATTGCATTCTATGCATTTCTTTATTGTCCACTTCTAAGATACTCAGTTTTTATACCTGTCTTGAATATGCCAGATTCAAAATGTCTGCTCTTAGTTTTCAGGGTCCTGCCATCAAAATAATTTAACCTACATGTTCATTTCACACTGCTGAGCCCTGTGTTTGCAGCTCCGTTTGTAGTCATTCTTCTGTCTGAACACATCTCCTCAGTTCCACCATTTCATTATTTTCTTTCTCCTTTTCCCAGTCCGTTTGTGCTCTTTTCATGAAGCACAACATATCTTGTAATGCAGTATATATACTCTTCTGCCCTGACTTTTCTAAAGTTATCATTGTAGTTGTAGTTATCCTATATTTGCAAAAATTGAAACATTAAATCATGTAAGACTTCTGATTATTTTGTAATTTAATAAAAAACAGTAGTTTTATGGAACAAGGAAACTGAGGTATAGCCACACTATCACAAACTCCTTTTCATTTCTTCAACGCAGGCAGTCATTTTTTGATAGGATATATTTTGCGGTCGTACACTCGGGCATACAAAAAGTATCCTAAAGCAACAGGGAGAATATGTAGTAACCCTTTTTTAAACACTTATCAAAGTGTATGTATTACAGTACATTTGGATATAATTACCTGATTTTTTGTCAGTGATAGCAAGGTGTGTGCATTTTCTTAATCTTAAGAATGTGAGTCTTTTGAAGTCCTAGTAGTGTGATTTAGGCTTATGGAGGCTCAATTATTAGATGAGTGCTACCATTTGACTAAAGAAGAGTAAGTGTTGCAGATAGAAAAAGTGAGTATGTCTCTCTTCCTTCAGATAATATATTCATCCTTCCACCCTGTAATTTCCTTTAATYTTAATAGCTTATTTTTGTACTTTTTTCTAGGCTCACTTGCAGCTRCTAACCATCTTGCTCCCCCCTCACACACACACAAATTTTGTTCTATTTCTTTGACCTCCCTCTGCTACAAATTTCCAAAATCAGTTTGTAATGGATCTGTTACAAACTTTTCTAAAGGTTTACTTGTCCCTCAGGAATTTAGTTTTCATTTTACTTTCTTTAATACACATTACCTACCCTGTTACTTCAGTTCTATTATGTCCTGTCATTTACATTATAATAAGTCATTCCTGAGTTAATCAACATCCCTACTTAGAATGCTTATTAATGTGACACATTGTGGTGTTCCTTCTTCTGTGACCACTAAATTTTAAAAGCATATTCTTTACTCTTCTCCTGCCTCTACCTCTTTGCAAGTGATCTCTATATTTTACTCTTTGCTTTCTCATTATTTTCCCCACCCTCCATGCTGTTCTAATTTCCTTTATTTTACATATGCTTGTCAAATGTTCTTTACGTTATGATACTTATTTTTCTATTATTTTTCTTTCTTTTTTTTGGAAAATAATTTTCTCAGATGCCTAAAAGACCACTTATCCTAATGGTACAATAATTATTTGTATTATAGTAAAGCCCATGAGACTGAATCAGGTAAGCTCCTATTACCCTGAGTGCTGTAAAAAAACAGTACRGTCTTTACCAGAGGTCAGCAGGACACAAAGGCATGCCTGTAAGTGATTTGAGTTGCCTATTTAATTTATAAGAAGACACAATAGGAACTTAAAACAGAGAGAGAGAGGAGAGGAGAGTGAAGAATACCACTTCAGAGCAGTAGGCACACTTTGACTTGGACTCAGGTTAATTTTCACCACCTGTCTGGGGCACCTAGTTGAGCCTTTTTACCCTAAGCTTCCTACATAATGTACAGACAAAGACAGCTAGAATGAACCACTCTTGGGAGCTCTCAGTCTCCACACTAGCCTCCTGTCACCAAAGTGACTAGATGCCTCACTTTGGTCTTTCAGGAGCCTAAAGTTAAATTGGAAGAATTTAGGTCTTATTTGCATCTTTTCTTTGATAGCTATGTATATAGTTAGGGACCCGGATCAAGTTATTCTACATTGCAGCTTCATGGTAAGAGGAGATCCTGGCATGGGAAACAACTCAGGTGTACATGTCAGACCACAGCCACAGGCAAGTGCAGATAAATTCCCAAGACTACTTGCCCTACAATTTATCCTATGGGATCACTGCAATGAGGTCCAGTAAAGTATGTTACCTTCTCTCAGGATAAACAGACTGTCATCCCAGATGCTGCGTGGATGATGTGCTTCATCCTATCTAGGGTGTTTTACTCACTGAAAGCCCTAGAATTCACTGATTCTGGAAATTTACACTTGGACTTGACATAACATGGTTTCTCAATAAAGATACTTGCACTGAGCCAGTATCAATATTCCTTGCTGTGACAARTGGCCATTGCCATTTGCAAAATCTCTTTTGCCAGTGGAGACTCAACAAATCTAGTGCAAGAATAGGAAACCCCAGTTACCAAACACTTCTAAGCACTTAAGTATGAGATTAATATTTTTTGACATGTTTTCCTTTTCCTTTCAACATACAATTGCATTCAAGCTTGAGTTTAGTTTTAAAGCCAAATAATAGGTCTTTTAATCATGTCTTGTGGAGGCTCATCATCAGGAATGTTGCCTGATACTGAGATGAAATATTTCCCTGAATTATCCTGTGAATAATTATAACTATGGAGTCTATCATTTAAAATAAATCTTCACCTATTTCTTCTACCGATATTCTTTGAATGTTGGCAAAATGTCAACACATCTTCTCTACACTTACCTGTACTGCTGCACCTGAATATGCAAAAGATACCTAGAGAACTTTGCAGTCATAGCATTCAATGCATTTTTACATGCTTCCTACAGAAGTGGCAAAAAGAAAAAGTATCCCTTGTTTTAATTTCTGTTCAACCTATATCTTTCAAACCACACAAACTCACCAACTTGCAAACCCAGATAGCTGGGGAGTAAAATTYCATTACCATACATAGTTAATTGTTTCTTCACATGTCAGTACCTCCAGCCTTCTGGTAGTTTTGTTGCTTATCTCTCAACTGCCAGCAACTTAATGGCATAGTTCTTATAATGCAGCGCTTAGAAATGAATATAATATTTTAGGTGTTACTGCGTCAGAACCCAACTCACAAAGACTAAAATTGCATTGGCCTTTTCTGATGACACATATTCCTCTGACATACTGAAGGCTCATATTGTAGACTTGTATCTACAGGTCAAGTCTGTACTTGAAAGTTATATTGCTATAATTTGTATGACTATTTAAAAATAGTGTGCTTAATTCCTTTCCAGTGTGGAATATCTATACCATTACATAGCATCTTTGTGTTGGTAAGACCATGAACGCTCACATGGCTTTAAATATATATCGGTATAGTTAAAGCAGGAAAACTTGCTAGTTAAGACAAGCTTCTTCGGTTCCTCTAATTGCTCGGACTTCTTCAGCCTTAAAAATCTCCAAATTTTCTGTTCTAGTTAAATATTTGAGCTACAGATCATTTTTTCCTGAGGTRTATTAGCTTTCATTTGTCCCATGTTAAATCTCATGGGCAGTTAGCCAGCTTCTTTATTACTCCTCCGATAATCTTTTAACCCTCCCTCCATTTTCTGCTTTCTGAACCTTTTATRCTAAAATCATAGAAGTGAAGTCTGGAACATATGTACCCACAGCTGCAGAGATTTTAAATTGCTAAATACACCTTTTCTCTTGAAGCTTGAGAATGGAATTGCTTTCTATATAGCTTCACACTTGTGTAATGTCACTGGTTTTTATACCATTGTTTAATATGAGTGAAGAGTCAGGCAACATGGTCCTGATTAGAAGCCTACTGTTGAAAAGACCCTAACTGACTTCAGTAGGCTGGGAATTCAGCCATAAATCTGTAAAACTAAATGATAGGGTCAATGGTTTAGTACGCTATAAATTTCATTTAATAAATGAATGCAAAATTTGATCCCAAATGTCCCCATAAATTTATACTTCTCTTTTAGCATCCTTTAAATCAATATAGATGCAACACAAGGAATGTATCAGTGTCAAGCTATCAATACTTCTGCCACTGTTGTCTTTTGTTTTATATGCCTTTCCCTTTAAAGATGGGAATATAAATGTCTTTACACTGTTCATTGCCTATAACTATGTAAATTCACATTCAAAGTGAATTTTCTGTTTTTAATTATTTCTTAAAAATAAACAGTATAGATTCAAAATTACTTTCCAGCCCCTCCCCCCCCCCAAAAAAAAAAGCTGTTTGCAAAATTTAACCCCATGGGAAGTGTCTTAATGAAACAACTGTGTTAGAAATCCAGGGAAAGCAAGCTCTATAACAGCTGTGATGACAGCATTAGTGGTGCTACTGCATCATACAGAGCTTGCAGAGGGCATATGGGCCTTCTTCAGAAAGATACGGAAAGACATTGATGTATCTCATAAAGCTGACAGGTCGTTGCTATCTATTGTCTTGCAGAACAGATTAATAGATTCACTGGTTCTTACTAGACAAAACTGTTCACAGCAGATAGAATTTATCCTGAAAAGTTGCTGCATTCTGCTTGCTGACACAAAATGCTCTTCGGCTTTCCATCTTTCAATTGTTGGCAGATACTTAAATAAGAAACACAGAACTCAAGTTTGCAGTTATGGGTCTCTGTTCTCACTCATAATTATAATTCTTAGATACATTTTAAAAGCTCTTTTTGTCAAAAATAGAATATTAGATAGACCCCAAGGGCACAATTAATCTCATTCCAGATATGTCAGCAGCATGATACAAGAGTTAGTAAATTTAATACTATTTTTTGTATGTATGCTGAATGAAAATCAAGTAGGAACTATTTGGCAATATGCCTCAGATCATTACAAAGATGTCTACTGTGGCACTCCAACCTCAACAGTCACAGATCAGCTCAAGAGGAAACTTGCAAAGCCAGGGGGGACTTGTAAAGACAAACCGTCATTCTGTTATCTTAAATACCTTCACCTGAGGCATTCTAATGTATTTGTTATCATAAACAGGGGAAAAAAGGAGGAAAATCATCAGAGAACCAAATAGAGTGATTGTCTGCTGCTTTACTAATGTTGGTGAACAGTTAGCATGCACATGAGTATTTCCTTTGATTAGACTGAGTGACTGCTCATCAAGAACATGTATAGGATTTATATCCTGGTTCTATATCATCTTGGAGTTGGTCTAGCAACTGCTTCATCACACTCTGTATGTCCAATACCTTTCAAACCAGATGCAAAAAATTACAAAATCTGAAAAGATGATAGGAAGCATTGCTAGTTTATACCCTGCTGTTATAAAACAAATGTCAGAAGAATATATGTGGGCTCACAACTTAATGCTTTTTACAACTGTGATTTTATACGGCATCACTCAATTCCAGAGTACTGGGAAATATTTTGCAATAACTCTCGTATGGTATTACTAGTCTCACGGTGTTATTTGAGATAACGTCTCAAGTAGGCTTGATTACTATGACTACTTCTTGTTCTTCTGTGCGTACTTTGTCTCCATCTTTTATTTAACAGCAGTAGGTTTGCAAGCTGAAGTCTGACATTTCTTCCCCATGTAGGTTTTTTAATCCTTGACTAGCAGACGCTTAAATATCCTCTTTCAAGTCCATAGGGGAATTCTGTTGAGTACGGAAAACAGAACTTGCTTGTTTGAAGAGAACCTGAAACAAAGCCAACCATATTCATTGTCTTCCTCAAGCTGAAGAACAAACAAGCAGACATTTGCAAAAGCAATGAAGTAATCTATTGCTGGACTTTATTACCTACACATATGAACATCATACAGAGAAGCCAGATCTTGTGTATTTTATAGCAAATGGAAAGGTTTTATGACAAAAGTATTGCTTTAAAAACTGACGAGTCTGTGAATTTTCTAAAAGAAGAATATTCATCTTAAAATCTCCTAAGGTTATTGGCAAATGACTAGCTAAGTGGTCAAAAACCAGGGTGAAAAATGGTTTCTGTGGAGTTAGAAGCTACTTTTGATGTACTTTGTCTTTCTTGAGCAGTTCCATCTTGATGTTTAACAGTGACACAGTGATTTTTAAATGCTCTTTCTGTTTTGGTAAAATATCATGATCAAAATAAGACCCTGCATCAATGAAATGGGTTATAGTCTACTAAATTTATGAAGACATAATTTCTCCAGGGCACCTTCTGCTATTATTCTTCTGGATGGTGGGTGGAAGATGACCGGTGTTCTCAGAGTTAAGGGATCAAGCTAGAGTTTGGAATATCACCGTTCTGTACCTGTGTGCCTTCTATGTTCCATTATTTAGGCCAACATAYCCCATATAAAAGTTACGATGATAATGTCGCTCTGTTACACAGCTATTTTTTTGAGACTAAATTATGACACTCTAATGCACTGGAATGTTGTACAGATAGGGACCAGGTTAATGATAATAGTAGCAGAGATTTCTACATGAGGGGTTTTAATAGGCATTTAAGTTTTAGGTCAGGCAGGTTCCAATAAATACATACTCAATACTCTCCTGTCTGTCAGTTCTGACCAGTGTGCATTCCCCTTGTCAAAACATACAGCACCAAGCATAGGGAGAGCTTTTGGGACTTACCTTAGGCTCTAGTGCTATTTTTTTCTTCCAGTGGTGCATCTTGCACTCTGCCTTTAAGAACAGTGAGTATATGATAATCAGTGTCTTATTTCAAAATTACAGGAAAAAAAGGAAGGGAGGACTATATCTTGGGGCTTATTTAGTTCCTTCTCCTAYCCTGAAACATTCTCATCTTTTAAACAAATACAAAAATACGAGTTTCTAATCATTGAGGGCAGCAGCTCTTAAAAGGTCTTTTGCTGTCCAAGAAGGTTTTAGTCCAAATATCTACATTTTTAAAAGAAACATAAAATCTCATTTTCCTTCCAGTGACCCAGGTGATGCATAGAAAACTAAGAGCTCTTTGGAATAGCCTGTCCATCAGCAGGGCTAAATAGTTTGACCAGAATAATCCTAGGTTTCAGGGAATGCAGAATATCTGCATTCTTCACATTTGGCTAGGTTTCTGGCTTTTCAGTACTGCACCCGAAGAAATCTCTAAAAGGTGTAGGCACAGGTGTACTCTGCAAAATATTTGCTAGGGGAATGTTTTTATTAATCTCAGCTTGTCATCACATTTCTTCTGCTAAAAAAATACTTTGGATCTGCTGCTCATCACTACTCTCAATAACCTATTTCAGTTACAGCAAGTCAGAAAAGCAAAGCCCCATGATTTCGATAGCCTGAGCCAGCCTGACTCATCTTCACAGAAACACGTTAGGGAATAAATTACATGAGCAACTGATTCAGGAGACAAGAGGTGAGGTTAGGGGGTGGGAGGAATAACCTCTAATAGAAAGTCAATAATGAGCAGCCATGGACAAACTGCAAAAAGCAACTTATTCCACTGGCACAGCTGGATCTGGAAGAGAACAGATGTTCAGACCTTAGAGGCCACTGTTCTGGGAGCTGAGGCAAAAGCTGTAGAATAGCTACTGGAGGTACTGGGGCGGAAATGATTAATGACATCACTAGTTTTGATGCAAAATAATTCTTGAAAGGTACTCTAATATGCTTCAGTATGACTAGTAAGAGCACATGGTGAGAGCAGGCAGTGTCCACTGTAGAAAAAGATGAGGCAGTTTTAGTTGCTTTCTTCATTTGCCTCTTTTCTCAGCTACTTGTCTTTTGTTGGTCTGGCAGAAAGTCCATTACACTCACAATACATTGCTGGGGAAAGGTTTTTATACATATCACTCTTTATGCAGATTACCAAAAAAGGACATATAAGCCAAATTGGTTGACTTTGCGCTGAAGCACATGAAAAATGCTCATGCGGCCACTTCTACTACCTCTGTGATGGGGGTCATATTCTCCAACAGATAAGTAATAACCAGAAGTAACATTTTAAATGCCCTGGTTGCATTTTTTCAGTGAGCATCTGACTGCAGCCTGACCCATTTATTTCTAAGCTGGTTCTCTGCCACTGATGCAGCTACAAAAAGATCAGCTCTTTGGTGCAGACAAAACCCAATCAGATCCTCAGGGATTTTACTTCTGCACTTCAAAGTAAGCTCTTTCTAGAAGGACTTGGAAGGCAACTGAAACACTGGACAGATTTGTCAACCACATGCAAAATATTGTTTTGCAGAGAACACTGTAAAAGGAAAACATTTGCTCAGAGAAGCTGTGTTTTGATTCTCTGTTCTCCCTTGTGCCAACAGGTCAACAAACATACTGCAAGCTGTTACCCGGGTCTCATCTTGGACATGTGAAGGTGGTGGGAAGACTCTCTTGCTTTCAGTATTCTTTCATCATGAACAAGCTACTGCAACAACATAATAGTGGCTGCAGTGGGCCGATGTTTGAGATCTCCATTTCTTTAAAGACTGAATTAATAGGTAAAATATTTCATTCTCTCTCTCTCATTCTTCTCTTTTTTAAGAAAAAAATGCAGCAAAAAGCATTGCAATGTCACAATATTTAAATGTTTATCATTTAAAATCTCATTTTCTTCAAAGTTTACCATGTCTGTGCCCACTTAGTGTCCTTTGCTTCCTAATTCTGCCTTATAAATCTTTCTTCTTTTTCCTCCCTCCATTGCTTGCCTCTGACACATAACTTTTCTATCTTCCTTTTCCTAACAATTTATGAAATTATAGTTTTCTATACAATTTCTCATGTTACAGGAGTATTATCTAAATGCAAATATTTAAGGAAATACAAAGATAAAGTGAAGGGCTTCATTACTGAACTGTGTACGCAGCTGGCTTCAACATTAAGTCAGCAGTAGCTAACAAAATACTTAATAGTAATACTTGTTAAAAAAAGAGATTGCTAAATTTTGATCAAAAAGGAAGTTTTACTTTCTATGACTCTTACGAATTTTCTTTTTTATTATTACTCATGGGAGTATACTTGAAAATAATACATGTATTTAGAAAGTGTCCAGTGAGTACAATACAAACCATGCATCTGTGAAGCCTCATTTGATCAGTACATTTAGGTGCCAAAACTACCATTGTCTACTCCTGTAGAGTATGTGCAGTTCAGGAATATATTCATACCACCTGTTTATGAGATGCATTCAAAACAAAAACATTGTAATTAGGCCTTTATGCCAGAATTTCAAGGAAATTAAAATTCAACTCTTCTCTATAATTTTAATCTGGCTAAAATCAGAGGCAATTGCAGAACTTAAGGAACTTTTTTTTCTCTCAGGTTCCAGTTTAGATATCTGATAATATCGTATGAGAAGAGTTGATATAAAGAGATTTCCAATAAAGGACTGATGGTGACAATGGTAGGCACCCGAAATTACCTGTGATAGATGGGCAGATAGGTAGAATAAACTGCTTTAAATAGGTTTTCCTGTGAAATCTTCCACTCTAAGATCTCTAGAGTAGTTTAATTTAGTTTCCACGGAGCAGCTCATCTGTAACATCARCCTTTACTCCATGAAGTATGATTTATGCAGCCAGCACTTTCACGAGAAAAGGAGACTCCTTCTCAACGTGCTTTTGCAGAAGTGCTCTGACTTTGCTCTTTGGCTCTCTTTGACTCCCACCCTGTCCCACTGCCTCTGGCTTTTGTGACTGTAGCATGTCTCCCTGTAGCAGGGAGAGTGCTGCTCCTGCTGGCTCATGGCACACAGCCTACCTTGCTGCCACATCTGATCACCAACTGTGTACAATTCCCCTTCAGGCWGCAGTCATCCCTTTCGGTTATCAGCAGGTGCTGCTGAACAGATTCTCAGTCTGTGGCAGGACAGGGGGAGCATCTGTGCCAGTGCAAATCTCACACTATGCGAGGAAAGGCAGAGTTCAACCCAAGGTTTTTCTGCATGATAATAATCCTATCTGGATCTCAAAATTTCCACAGGCAATTTGAGCATAAGCTATAAGGTAAAGTGAGACAAATCTTGTCTTTGCCTCATCTTTGTCCAATGCACTTACATGCTCTGCTTTCACATGAGTGAGTAGCTTGCAGTGTTTCCATTTTCACATTCCCATGAATTTGGAAAGTGCCATTATCCCATTTCAAAGATAATGATCCAAGGCAAAGGTGTAACTTCTGACCGACCACCTACCCTGCTAGAGGAATCTGTCTTGGGCGGTGATTCCATGGACCTAGGGTAAAGGGTAGGCTGATTCATGTTCACATTGCTCAAATCCAGGTTCCTCTAAAGCAGACTGGATGCATCCACACTGACTAGTCCATGGCCCTGCATGTGCTTTTGGTTCAAAGTGATGGCCTTAATACATACATCTTTTTTTCTGTGTTATTTTGTACTTCAAAGTGCCTGAAGAGCTCCATGGCTCTCTTGTACTGGGGAGCCCAGAACTGGATGCAGTACTCGAGGTGAGGCCTCACCAGGGCTGACTGGAGGGGCAGGATCACCTCCCTCAACCTGCTGGCAACACTCTTCCTAATGCACCCCAGGATACCATTGGCTTTCTTGGCCACAAGGGCACATTGCTGGCTCATGGTCAACTTGTCATCCACCAGCACTCCCAGGTCCTTCTCTGCAGAGCTGCTCTCCAGAAGGTCAGCCCCCAGCTTGTACTGGTGCCTACGGTTATTTATCCCCAGGTGCAGGACTCTGCACTTGCCCTGGTTGAACCTCCTGAGGTTCCTCTCTGCCCAACTCTCCAGCATGTCCAGGTCTCTCTGAATGGCAGCACAGCCCTCAGGTGTATCAGCCTCTCCTCCCAGCTTGGTATCATCCGCAAACTTGCTGAGGAGGCACTCCATCCCCTCATCCAGGTCATTGATGAAAAAGTTGAGCAGGATGGGACCCAGTGACCCAGTACTGAGCCCTGGGGGACTCCACTAGCCACAGGCCTCCAACTAGACTCCACGCCGCTGATGAAAACCCTCTGAGCTCTGTCTTTCACCCAGTTCTCAATCCACCTCACTGTCCACTCATCTAACCCACACTTCCTGAGCTTCTCTAGGAGGATGTCGTGAGAGACAGTGTCGAAAGCCTTGCTGAAGTCAAGGTACACAATGTCCACTGCTCTCCTCTCACCTACCCAGCCAGTCATTCCATCATAGGAGGTTATCAGATTGGTTAAGCAGGATTTCCCCTTGGTGAATCCAGGCTGACTACTCCTGATCACCTTCTTTTCCTCCATATGTCTGGAGATCACATCCAGGATGAGTTGTTTCATCACCTTTCCAGGGATGGAGGTGAGGCTGACCAGCCTATAGTTGCCTGGATCCTCCTTCTTGCCCTTTCTGAAGACTGGAGTGACACTGGCTTTATTCCAGCCCTCAGGCACCTCTCCAGTTCTCCAGGACCTTTAAAAGTTGATGGACAGCATCCTGGCAACAATATCCGCCATCTCCCTCAGTCCCCATCGGTGCATCCCCTCTAGGCCCATGGATTTGTGGATGTCTAGCCTGCCCAGAAGGTCTCTAATCCTGTCCCCCTCATCCAAAGGAAGGTCCTCCCTCACATCCAGGCTACAGGATTCCTGGGGGCTGTCCTTAGCAGTAAAGACTGAAGCAGAGAAGGCATTCAGTAATTCTGCCTTCTCTGTATCCCTTGTCACCAGGGCCCCTGCCCCATTCAGTAGCAGGCCCACATTTTCCCTAGTCCTCCTCTTGCTGCTGATGTATCTGAAGAAGCCCTTCCTGTTGTCCTTGACATCCCTTGCCAGACTCAATTCCAACAGGGCCTTAGCCTTCCTCGCCGCATCTCTACCTACTCTGACTGCATTCCTRTAATTCTCCCAAGTAGCCTGTCCCCTCTTCCACAGTCTGTGTATTTTCTTCTTCTGTCTGAATTTGGCCAAAAGCTCCTTGCTCACCCATGCAGGTCTCCTGCCCCTTTTGCTGCACTGGCCACTGGCAGAACCAAACAGCTATATGCTGTTATGTTATTAATTAATAAATAGCAACTAATAACAATTATTGATAATAAATGGATTTACGTGCCAACAATTTAACTGGGTAGCTTCTACATGGAATCTGTAACTTTTTAACCTATCTTTTACCAAGAAATTTATCCTTGGYTTTAAGACTTCATGTGACTGAAAATGCATCAACTGGTAAATTTTTCCACTGCCTGATAGGGCTTTTGGTTAAAAAAGTGTGCAGTAACCCTAGTCTGAATCTCTTTTGCTTCAGGTCCTAATCAGTGGCTCTTTGTATGGTATTTTCTGCTCAATTTCCAGAGATCAAAAAACTCTTCTCCTTTTAAATATTTGCAGAATACAATTAAGTCACTTCTTAATCTAGATACAAAAAGTAAACTAAATCTCTGCTAAACTTCTTGTATTCCAGACCTTGGAGTGCTTTTTTCTGACCCTCCATTTAACATAGCAGTCTCTATCTCAGTCTTTTTATCCTCACTAAAGTCTGGGTCCATGAACCAACTCAATATTCACAGTAACAAGCTAAGTAATGAAAGATATATTTAGTAGCAATAGCACTGCCTTACTACCACCAGCTTTTAGCCTGCTTATCCACCCAAAAATCACATTCTTAAGTGCTTTCATGTCCACATAATTTTTAAGTTCACCATCAAGCCTGAAGATTTCACCAGTAAAGATACAGTACTAGCTACAGACTATTTGTAAATGTGATGAATGCTAGGATGAAGAGAGGAATGGTCTTTAAATACCTGTGTTTTCAAATATTGTATTTTTGAAGAGGCTCTGGAATAATAGACAAGGAAATCTTATGAGTGCGCCTAACAAATTGGTTAAAATAATAATTTAAAATACAGTAACAAAACACTTGGCTAAATAGGGGCCAATCAGCACAGTTTCTATTGAGAGAAATATTGTTGTGTTAATCTCTTAGAACTCTTTCAATATGTTAATGCAGAAGAGCAGCTGGCGTAATTTATTCTAACCTCTCTGGGCCACTGACAAAATTTTTATGAGAAGCTAAGTAGTGATGGATCAAAAAGTGGTGGAGGGAAAGGAGGTGAAGAGTAGGATTAAATGGTCAATTTTGTCATGTCAAAGGATAACAGTGATGGGCCCCAAGGTTCCCTGTTCAACTGCTTATTTATTAATCATGTAGAAAAGGGGGAGAACTGTGAGGTAGCAAAATTTGCAAGGGATAAAAAATAGTTCAGGTTAGGTTCAGAGATGATTATGTGCAACTTCTGAAACAAACAGAACTGTGTGACCTAGTCACTCCAACAAATAAATTATCAACAAAAGCAAGGTGGATGGAAAAATATGAATTACTCAACACCTCACTCACCACCGTACCAACTTTAGAAAGGGCGCGAGTTATCCTTGTAAATTACTTCAGTAAAAAGTTCTGCTTAATGTGCAGCTGTACCAGATAAGAAACATATTAAGATGCATAAAGAATGGAAACTAATAGAGAAAGGATTAAACTGCCAGTGCTATAGTGTGATCTGAAATACTATGTGCGGTACCAGTGACTCCATCTTATAAACAATAATGCTGATTTAGAGAGGGTTCAGTGAAGGACAATGAGAATGATCAAGAGTATTAAAAAGTTCTCTTATGAAAAGCAATTGAAAACACTGGGTTTGTTGACCATGAAAAATGAGACRTCAAATTTACAAATAGTAATGAATGATACAGAGCAGGTATGTCTTATAGCACACACACAGAGGGAGAGGCAAAGCAATTAGGAAGTGTAAAATGGAAAAAGGAACACTTCTTCATATACTTTGCAGTTAGATTCTGAATCTGAAGAAACCATTGAGACTAAGAATTGAAGAGGATTTACGAAGAAACTGCTTGGCATGGATCGGAATACCAAGAATTTTCAGTTAGCTGTTGAAACAGCTCTTACTTCAGCCAAACCCTAACCATTCGAAACTGAGTCAGAGAGGGTTGCTGTGGTACGATTTATCCTACATCACTACTGTTAGCTTTCTCTGAGCACCTCCTTCTGAATCATCCTAAGTGCTGTAGAAGACAAAATATTAAATAAGACTATTTTCAGACAATTCCTAAAGTTCCTCAGTTAAAATACTTTCACTTTATATTGGATCCCACTTGCAATTGCTAACTGTGCTTTATTCATTAACAGATTTTTAACCTGTTTTATAAGTTTTTTGTACTGGTCTGCATTGAATCTGTACAGTGCTATTTTTTAAAATTGTAATGTAACGTAAGTGGTAAAATTCATCACAGAAATCTAAGTATATTATGTCAACGCTTTAATCTTTATCACACAGACTTAGATGATCTTATGAAAAAATGATAACAAGTTTTCTTGATAAGACCTATTTTCCATAAAACCATATTAACTGGCATTCATTATGCTAAAATTTTAATTTTTTACTGATTGTGTCCCATACAAGCCCTTCCACGGTTCTAAGAGAAGCTGATATCAGACTAAGTAGCTTGTGGCTCCTCACATCATCTCACTTCACTCTTTTTAAAATAGTAACACTCTTCACTAGTTGTCTGGAACTTTTTTTCACAAGTCAAGATTTGTTCAAAATCAACATTAATATTCTGAGTGCTCCTACGCCAATTCTTTAATACTACTGGGTGCAAGTTATCAGGCACAGTAGATTCTAACATGCTTAATAGTTTTTGTTTCACATCCTCCCCAGTTACTAATGGAATAGAATGTATTTAATTAATCACTGTAAGAGATGAATACATCATGCTAATGATGAATACTTCTGTTTTTCCTGCATAGTGATTGACAATTTTGCAATCCTGGTCAAGTACTGGATCTATGCCATTTCTAGGATTTCATTTGTTTCTGATTTAGTTAAAACTTTCCTTCTCAACCCTACCAGTTAGAACTTCTTCATACATGCCTTTTAGCTTTCCTTGTTAATTGTCTGCTTTTCTAACTGCTGGCTTGGGCTTATTGGGGCGAGCTTCTCTGTGCTCCCTTTCCTCTGTGTGTATTACTGCTGTTATTACAGCTGTTTTCAACTTCCAGGATCTTTTCTTATCCAGCGGTGACTTTGGTAATGATTACAGATTGCATGGACTGAATCAGGGCCTCGGAGTCCCCTCCCAAATGGAGTGTCCCATTAGAATTAGAGACAGGTAAGGAAATGCTTTCCTACTTTCTTTTGTTATATTTTTTATTTCTCTGTTTCATTCACAAAAAGTTCTGTAGTCTTCTGGCTCCGTCAACAGTGGAGTGATGTGATCGGAGCAGACCTCTAAAGGGAAGCATTGGGCACTGAGCATCCGGCGTTAACACCATATTTTTCAGGGGTCTTTCCTTAGGACTASCTCCAGCCAGGTCTTGTGGACTGAGTGCCCTTTAGCAAGTGCACTCCTGGGGCACATCTAGTGAAATAGGACAGTTAAGAGATTTACTTCAGAAACATATTACTGACCTGAACTAAAATACCAAGGTAAAACCTTTTAATAACTAAAATCCTACTTGATCTAGATTTTTCCAGGAGCTGYTTAACTGTCAGCTACCAAATAACCCTAAACTACCTTACCTATGCTAGCTGTATTTTTTCTATTTAATCCAATAGAAAACAAAAGTGTCTACTGAAATAAAGGGACAAGGATATGGCAGAAAGCGAGCTGCAAAAAAAAATCTCACGCTCCTTTTAAACTGCAATATTTTTTTCTATAGTTAAAATGGCCAAGTATTATCAAATGGATCTAAGTATAGGAAAAGTTTGAGAAGGTTACAATAAGCAGCTTTTGAGTTAGAGGTAGCRAAACATTAAATAAGTAAATTTCCAATCAGGGTAATTTTTAAATGACCTCTAAATCAAAAATAGTTTGATTATACACTGTTTGAAGAAAATTAATTATCCTCCCTTTCCTTCAAAGTATGGAAATTTTCAGGCCAAACCAATTTCCAAGCCAAAGTTAAAGAAGGGCAAAAATAGGACTTTAAAAGCTAGTTGCAACCTTAACAATAGGGAGAATACTGCTTTTCCATAATAAAGAGAAGGTGGACGTGACAAAAATGCCTGAGAGGACTACAGGCAGCCTTTATAATAAGAAGGGGTGAACCATAACTTAAAAAAATCCAGTACTTACAGAATTTAGTTAAAACTTCTTTCACGTAGGTGATGAATGGAGTCTAAAATGGGACTAGCAGAGGCAGCTGCCCCTGGAATGCACTTAGTCTCAAGAAGGAAGCTCTGCAGTGTGCAAATGTTAGCTAGGTAAATGGACATCCCAAATAGGGCACTGTTTTCCTGGGACATTAGTCATTAAGTAAAACAGAAAACTCAGTGTTTTCTGTTCTTATAAATTCAGCAATGCAAAACTTGTTTCACACATGGAGGCACTGCTTCTTATTCCAGCATCTTAACTTCTTCTGTCACTTGGTGGTGGACCTGTTGGATAAAGATAAGATGAAGAAGATTCAGCCAAAGTGAAAATAGCATGTTACAGCTTAACTCAGACTTCTCTGATAGCATCAAGGGTGAACTTGACTGTTGCTTGCACTTTACTTTCTGGATGTAGTGATGAAATACAGTCACTAAATTATCTTAAGTCACCCATTTGCTGGGCAGTTAAGATTTCTGAAAAACTTGATGATATAGCTGAAATACTGGGGAAAGAAATATACCAGCAATAGAGCTGGATAAATGATAATTCATTTGTGATGAGGAGCTTTTTGCTTCGTTTTCTATTTGTCACTCTCACATACAATTACTTGTATTTTTTTTGTTGAATAATTTCTATAAATATCTTTGGTATGCAGGTTATTGGCAAGCAGTTTGATCAAAGTATCTGATATTAGAAATTCAAAAGAGACTCTTTTGATTGGACATAGCAATCACATGTTTGTTTTCTAATTGGTTGATGATATCTCTCAGAATCTGCCTGCTAGTAAAAATAATAATAATTACAAATGCAAAGTCATTGCTGCGTTGATCATTCCTGCCAATAAACCRATATGCTGGAATATTTGTGGAAAGCAAACACAAAGAGGATGTGAATAGTTAATTACAGCTCATTCAGTTGAGCAACTATTTGCAAAAAATGTTTGGGAGTGTTCCACCAAACGGTAGTTACTGTTATCTTATCCCCTCTTCTGTTTTTGAACCTCTTTGTCTGTTGAAGGACAGATGCTCACATTCACTTGTCCTTTTGGAACTTGTCAAAAAACTATACCCAAAGTGAAACTTCAGGTTATAATATTTAAATAGGAATTTTAAATTTAGGGTTCCTCATCCCTAATCCCATCCAAAATGTTACACAGTATATATTTATTGCTTATAAACAAGTATTTTGAAGGAGCTTAAAATAACATTTAACTAACTTTTACAGGCTATAGATACTTAAACTGTGGATGGGTTTCCCCTGCAATGYATCCCTGGTGACTCCTTGTATGAATCACAAAAATTGGAAGTGTGATTTGCAACAAATGTCTCATAATTTGGAATTCCCAACAGAAGACATATATCCTTTTATTTCAACGCATAGATACATGGCTCCTCTGATCCTCTTTACAGATGACTTCCAGTCTAGCACGTGGCCTAATTCAGAGAGTTATTCACTCTGCTTCAGTCATTAAAGTAGAACTGGAAGAAAAACTACTTGATCTCCATCCCTACCCAAATGCTTCTGCCTCGCCAGCAAGAATTCACTGATTCCTTCTGGATAACTATATTATAGACCTGACTACACTGGGCATCAAAAAAGCTGAMGATAAAAATCTGCATAAAATTTGCATATATTTGCATACATATGCCTGGCCAGAAAATACAGTAATTCACATTTCCACATCATAAAAGGGCTAATGGAAGTGTTCTCTGTTCCTTTGGTGTGCTTTTAACTTTTTTCTCTTTTTTTAAATCTAGGCATCTGTTTTACTCACAAACTTTCCAAGTTGTCCCAGATTTGCTTTTGCTCAACCAAATTTAGAGTTGATGCTGTTTCAGTTTTTGTCCTTACTCTGGCTCTTTCCACCCCTACACAACTTTTCCTTCCAGTCAGGATTCTTTACATATGTCTCACTGCTCCATTATTAATCCATTGAAACATTTCTGCTGCCAGTTTGTGCCAAACTTCCCCAACTTTCTCCTTTTCCATCCTAGATCTCCTCTAGCTTTCTGCCTCCATAGCTTAGGTGTTCTCATGCGATTTACTGTGTGCAAGTGGAAGAGAAGAGCAGGACAAAGAGAGTGGTCCTGCACTTACTGTACTGGATCTTTAGATTGGTGCCATTTAGCTAATTTCAGCAGGGTGTCTGTTTACTCTTGAGCTGAAGCAGCTATCACAGATGGCTGATATTCAACTACCATCCCAGATTTATTGAGTAAACCGTAAAAACAACAAAACACATCAGAGAGATGTTTAAGAATGGAGATAGAGCATTCCAAGGGAAGGTAGTTAAATAGACTTGGTGTGGTCTTCATCTCTTAAAAATYCTACTGACAGTCTGATTGGATTAAAACATTGGTTCAAGATTAGCAGCCATGAGGACAAGCACATAAAAGAAGGAAAAATAAGTCAGCCTCTAACAGGGAAAGGTTCCTTCCAAAAAAACCATCAGATAAAAGACAAGGTTTACATATTGTCCTCGCAACTGAAGTCTACTTTATGTACAGTCAATGCYAAAATACAGAGAAATAAGTTAATAGATGACTGTGATTACTATAACCTTCATAAGAACACAAGGGCAAAATATGACCTCTGAGCATTTCCCCTGGATCTCCAAAAAACACTGCAAAAGAAAGATTCATTGATTTCAGTAGGGACATCTATACTACAATTAGAGGTGTGCTCTGAGTTAGGCCAACAGCAGCAATATCCTTTAAGGGCATCTGTTTTCTTATTCAGACTTTCCACTGAGTCTAACTGCCAAAGCTAATCATGCTGCTTTTCCCTAAGAGCCCTGATTCAGTCAATTCTGGGGCAAAGATTTTGTATAGAATTTCTTCCCCAATTAGAGATTTCCACAGACTGATTTCAAATGGCTAATGAGAATGTACAGGGATTATAAACACACTTTCTTTTGGGTATTTTTGGTATGATTAATCCTGTTTCCTGACTTCAGGACACTAATATGTATATAATGAATTCTTTCTACTGTTATTTTCTTTAGATTTCAGGTGTGAAAAAAAGGAAAAGTTTTTTAAGAACTGCTGTTGGCATTAAACAATTGGGTTGGAGTTAGGAAAATACTTCTGAAGGGATTTTTCTGCCACTGTTCACAAACTGCTTGAACTTACAAAATAGCCAACGATGGTTTAAGAACCTGGTGGCAAATTTTATACTAAAAGTAGATTTATGTATTTCATTTCTCATACTGTCGCCAAAAGGGAATGTACATATTCTTGCATTAACAGTTTAAAGGTAGATTGAAATGCACTTCCAGCAGAAGCGCTTATCAAAGTTATAGTTAAATAGTTACAGTTAGCATGGCTGCTAACTGTACAAAACAGTTCAATCAATTGATAGTGTTTGTTCGGTTTTTTGTTTAAAGATTAAGAATATAGAAATTAAGAATATAGGCTGCCCCAGGGAAAGCTAATAAAAAAATTCTGCACATACTCATCATATAAGGAAATCAAATCTTGTAAACYTGTTACTATAAGTATTACTAGTGCAGAACCTCTGAGGTGAAAACTGAATGTAAAATACACAAATAGCAAATTAGCAGTTAACCAAGTCAGCAGAAGTATTGCATGAGCATAATGTATTCTGCTACCAGTGAGCATATCATAGTATTTACCTGCCTATGAAAGGATTAAAAAATAGATCTTAAGTGCCTATAGATAGGCAGTTCCTTCTTCACAGTGACTGACTTCCTTAAGAATCATGTAGGAGGAAGTACAAAAAAGATTTAAAAAGATGCTTTCTTTTGAGGAGATACACTGGGACTTTTCTTTATATGCCTTTTTTTTTGGGGGGGGGAAGGGGAAGAAAAACATGAAGCATTAAGCTCCTATCAGTCCCTAGTCCCAAACGGCACTGAGATCTAGCCTTCAGGAGTACAAACAGTAAAAATGAGTCCCAGTGACTCCTGTCAGGTCCAGCAAATGCATTAGGCACTGCATTGGCTCAGATCAATGCGTMATAGTAACCTGTTCTATCAAACACTGTCAACTGACCTAAGTGTTTTGTAGTAAAGGGATATCCAATGCTCTGAAGACATCATCTGCTGGTGTGATCAGTCTCCTGTTTGCAGCGTGTTACACTTTGCAAACATGCACCACATAAGACTTGTACTTACAGGAATTACGTGAACTCTTGTGTATGAATATTCTTGATGATCAGTGTAAGGGGATATAATTTTTTGCAATGTTAACATCAAAAGCTATGGCCAAAAGTAAATTCAAAGAATTGATAGGTGAGGTCTCCAGTGATGCTGGTATCTGGGAAGATTGATTAAGGAGAGTTAGGGGGTACAAGATGTAACATTAGAGGAAAATCGTAGACTATCTTACTGCAGAAGAAAGCTATAAAGCACAGTATAACAACAACTAAAACATGAACTCAAACATGAGACTTCAAACTCCAAAGGAAAGCATACAGGGAGAGAATTTAGGCCTGTCTCAAAAAGAGGAAAAGAGGATCRGGCCCTAAAAAGAATAGAATAAATAATCAAACAATTTGTAAGCACCTAAAAGGTTATTAAAAGGTAAAAATAGTGAAACATTGGAGTAGGTGGCAGGAGTAAGTTCTGGAGTGGTCAACACTTTAAGTTCTTATGAAGAGATTAGACTAGCACTGTCTAGAACAACAGATARAAGACCTCCCATCCAGTAGGAAAATAGTCTCATGAAGTATTTTTCAGCTATAATTTGTTTTAGTTTCAGTCATAGATTCGGAGTAGATTGGAGTAAAGATGCAGAGTTCTACTTCTTGTGCCAGCAGAACCCTTGCAGGCCTTGTAGAGTCCTGCTTAATATTACAAACAACTTTAACTTCCAACATCAGTCCTTCAGGCACAAATTGTTCATTAATATACTAGTACTTACCTTCATGAAAAAACCTCAGTCTCACAGCAGGGCCCTTGCATTTCTCCTACCCTGCTAGGATTTCAATCTGTTAGAGGCTAGCAAAACTGATTTGTTTTTATTCTGAGTTTCAGGCTTCTATCTTGCTGGCATCTCTAACTTACTGTTCCAATTTATAGATGAATTTTCTGCTTCCAAATGCACAAGTAACACTACTGTAGATACATATGTCTAAAATTTACAGCTACCTATGATGTCAAACATTGGCTTTGATTTGTCCAGAGCTGATGGATATCCTAGTTTCATTTTCATAAACAAGATTTACAGTAGTACCTTGCCCTACCTATAATTTTTATGTTTCTAGTTCTGTAAGTCTAATTTAGTGTTATGCTTGAATTTATTCTTGCTTTTCATTTTTTTAAATACCTCAGCTCCTTGAATACACACTGAAGTCAAATTTTTCTGCTTAAATGTAGTCTTACATGTTGTTGTGATATATATAGTACTTTTCTGGTATACAAAACCCTAAATTTTAGCTCTTGCCTTTGAATACTTCCTGTATTCTCTTAGTATTATAGGATTTTGGCTTATCCAATTTATACCTGCCTTTCAAGGGTTTGTATTCCTTTTATTTCCTGCTACAGAATTGGTGTTATCTCTAATTTGATCTTGGACTGATGTCGGATCTTTTCCCGACAACTGTAGAATATATATACAGTCGTTACAGTTCAGCGCTATCTCTTAAAGATAAGACACTGAATTCTTTAGCTCTGTGCTTTGACCGGACTCAGGAGTGTTTCAAAAACTACTAATATTTAGCTTTAGTATGATTTCTTGAAACAAAAAGCATTCCTTAGAGAGGCAATCTCTTTTATGTGTGTAAAACCAGACTGCAGTAGTGTTCAGATGTTTGGTGTAGTTGTTGTGGGAATTACAGAAGCAAAAATGGAGACAATGAATCATCTGGCTGGAATCCACAATATAGCCAGTATCAGACAAACATATTTTAAACCCTCTCTTTTTCTATGTGTTTCTGTTTTTCTTTCAAATAATATGGTTTGCCACATACTTACAGATCTTTTTTTAAAGGGTTCCCTATCGGAGACCTGCACCTGTACTGGCACTCATTGGCACTGGAATTTTGTGTGAGTATTAATGCTGTACATTGGCAGATGCTGCTACAGGAAAAAAGCCAATATGAGAATAACTGCTGTGCAAAGCTTTATGACTTATTGAAGAGAGAAAAAAGAAAAAAAGAAAAAAAAGAAAAAAAGAAGAGAAGAGAGAAGAGAAGAGAAGAGAAGAGAAGAGAAGAGAAGAGAAA
>NW_028186379.1:1992091-2105111 GCF_003343005.1 Rhea americana
AAAGAAAAGGAAGGAAGCAAGGAAAGAAAGAAGAAAGGAAGGAAAGAAGGAAAGGAGAGAAGGAAAAAGAAAAAAAAAGGAAAAGGGGAAAAGAAAAAGAAAGAAAAAGAAACAAACAGAAAAAGAAAAAAAGAATAAGAAAGAAAGAAAAAGAAYTGACTTGATCCTCTCCAGTAGTATAGTGGTGCTGTTCTGGAGCACCCCGCCAATGACACTGCCATTTAGATCTCCCAAAACACTCATTAACATCTCATATTTGACATCTTAAAAGGCATCATTATGGTCTATCATGTTGTGATTTGTGGAAAAATAGTATGTGACAGACATTTCTATTGAGTTCATAATGACCTTAGTGTCAATGGGAAAATCACAGACCTTTCTCAGTCATAAACAAAACTTAAGGACAAAATAAGATGGGGAAAAGAATAAATGATTGACTAAATTGACTAAGATGTAAGCCTGCATTCAGAGGTGTTATATTTTATAACACTCTTCTGACTAAAGGCCAGGTGAGGACTCTCTAATGTGCACACATGTTCTCAAACATCTGGGATAGATGCAGTGAAATGGATCACAGAAGTCTCAGCTGAACCAGACCTAGTGGATCACTGAACTTCTTCTGTTCCCCTGTCAAGAGGTTTAAACATCCACTCATCAAGCCACAAGGCTTTCTGCGTTCAGGTAACTTCTCTTTATTCTTATTTCACATTCACTGTCCTGCAGTCTGAGAAGTGACTTTGGCTTAATAATCCTTTTTCCAGCTTTTTTCCTTTTCAAAAGTGACTGTGGTTAAAACTAATACCGTGTGCTGCTGCTCTTGAAGAGGAGCCCAAGTAGCAGGCCTCCTAAGAAGATTGTGGACATTTGTATCTTAGACAGGTGAATAACTAATTCATTGATCAATTTATGTTTATAAAAGTCTATAAAAATTAGCCATCCAGTGGGCTTCTGGGGCCTCCAGCTTCACCATGTCGCTCTCTGAGGTCAGTGAAGGGAAACAGAAGTTTGTTCACAACCTGCATGGCACAAGACTGAGGCAGCCACTTTAATGAGCACGGCCTGCCTTCATTTTGTGGTGCACTAAACTGGTTTTAATACTGACTCTTAAGCAATAATTGATGTTAAAGTTCAGCTTAGCCACAAGTTGAGTGTTTCACATACGAGCAAGGGTGCCGCAGCCCTTTTTGGGGAATACATCATATTCCTCAAGAAATGTTACAGGCTTAAGGAGCACAGATAGGATCAATAAAACTTGGCTGCCTGACCAAGATGTGCTTTTCAGCTAGCCAGCAAATGTGCTTTAGAAACCTTGGACTATTTTAATGGTCAGCTAAAACAAGGCTTTGTATTTTGGAGAABGGGATGTGGGGGGGTGGGGGGGTGTCTGTTTGAGTTGCTACAAGTTTCTCTGGAGTGAGTAAAGTTATCTCCTCTTTTTTATCTTTTATCTTTTTAGATAGCGCTGTTAGTGTGTGTCTAGCTTTGCAAAATGCCAAAGTAGATGTTGCAAGGCAGRGTGAAAAACATGGGGCAGCAGTTCAAATGCAGAAGGATGTGGGCAAAGCAAGTGGTGACAGATAAACAAAGGAGAAGTTCCAGGAAGGAGCTGCATGAAAGAGYTTTTTGAAATAGGAGAGGATGTGTGTGTGCTGTGTGTATGATTTGCTCTTCCTTACTTCATTCTATTCATTTCTACATTTTCCATTTCTTTTATGGAAAAGTACTCTGAACCATTGCCTCAGACAATAACCTTTGTAAAAACTTTGGTGTAAAATTGTCCTTTATTGTTGTTAAATGCCATTAAATGCTTTTTAATTATCTCCCAGTCATTAACTATCTGAATCCAAACAAGCTATGTGGTAAAATGTAAATAAGGGATTTTCAACCCTCAGACTGCTTCTCAGGGGTTCAGAAAAGGTAACTGAAAAAGGCAAGCCCATTGCCAAAGGATTTGATTTGTCATACAGCAACCTCCACTTGAAAGTATTTAGGGATGTGCATGCAGAAAAAAGGTGAAAATCATCGATGTAAATGACATCAGAAAAAGAATTAGTCCTTTTGGATGGTTAGGGGCATATCCTTTTTATTTATTATCCCAGGTTCCTTGTGAAGTGCCAATAGCTGTACTTGGCATTGTACAGTATTCATACAGCCTCCAGAGAAAAGAGCATGCATTGAAAAGAAGACAGTTGCAAAATAGACACCGTGCCTTGAGAAGCACAAAGGAAGTCATAAGTAGGAGGGCTGGCATTTTTCACCACTTTTTATCTTTTCTGGACATCATCAAAAAAGTAAGACTTCACTTTAAGGATTCCATAATGGACATTTTCGAAAAAAGATCACTTCATGTTGTGACTCTGTGCGAGCGATTCACTGTGTTATGGATCTTGCTAAAACCTGTGGCTTTATTTGCATTGCTAATTTTAAGTAACCATAAATATAGAATTGCAGTACGTTGTTGATTCCACTAGAGGGGCCAATTGTTCCTGTATGATAAATGCCTGGCCATAGGACTGGAAAGTGGATAGCCAAGAATCTTAGTAATACCTGTTAGTTGACACCCTTTTTTTCGTATCTCTAACAAACAAAAAAAATATTCACCTTACTAGAAAGTGAACAGACAGCTATGGGGCTTTTTTACCCCACTTTCATCACAGAACCTATAGAAATGTTTTAAATCTTACGGTTTTCATTCATTGCCACTCAGAGATGGCAACTACAGCTTGACTTGATGCTTACATTGTCTTCCTGCTTTGGACCTGAATTACTTATCAGTGAGGTAAACTGGGAGATATGCTGAAAGAACTGGAATATTACAGGCAAGATTTGGAGGCTGCTACTGTGACTGGTATTTACCTGGCACTAGGAGCAGCCCCATCAAAATCAAGGTGACTGCTTGAGGTGAATGAAGTGAGCACAGCCTGGCCAAAAACGTGCACATGCTAGCCAGGATCTCGTACTCTGAACAAACACCTCTCACCATTTTTAACTTATGGGATTTTAAATGGCATTATTTGTCATCAGGAAGCTGTTAAATAGCTGTTAATTTATAATTATGGCTTTGCTTTGAGAAACAGTTCTAAAACAGCCTGGGTAGGCAGAGACTTGCTAATACTCTCATGTTCGTTTCTGAGAAAGAGGTGGAATTTGGGCCTGGATCTCCTCTCTCTCTTCCCTCTGCTTTTCCTAATCTGTCCTCCAACTGGGTACCAGCTGCAGCAGATGAGAAAGCACTGGAGGAAGAGGAAATGGAAATGCTGCAGTACAGAGTATGGTTAATAATATTTATTAATGCATGGAGAGAACTATTAAATTAAAAAAATTAATGGAGGTCAAAAGCCAGCTTCTAATTCTCTTCAGGCAAAAGAAAGAATTTATTAAAAAGCAGAAGAGGTATCCACAGAGAAACTTTCCACATTTGCTTTATGTGCATGAAATATAGTCATCATCTTGACATTCAGTTGATGAAAGAGAAGAAAAGAAATCAAAATTAACACTCAGGCAGTTCACATTAGCCACTTTATTGGGGGTGGGGGGAATGGGACAAAAACTCAGCACTCTTTTTTGGCACAGGCTGCTTTAAAGCTTCGTAAAGTTTACAGAGTGCCATTTCCTAAGGAATCTTTTTGCAGAACCAGACTTCATCATACCATATCTTCACTACGATAATCTTGGCATGGCATTATTTTACACAATGCAGCAAGCTGAAAATCTGAAGAAAGGATATCCAGCCCTTCTGACTGTGTGGAGCTATCACAGAAAAATGGATTGTAGAGGAAAAAAGTCACCCGCATGCATCAAACATGCCATTTATTACTGGAGGTATTCATCTCTGCTGATAAAAGCATTTGTTTAAATTTTCACATGGACAGGATTCTCATGTAGTGGATCAAATAGMCTAAAGTTGCCTGATAACTAAAATCAATTCTTAGAAAGTACCTTAAGTATTTTTTTTAATTTTCTGTGTGCTAGAAACATGATTTCTGTACAATTCCCCCACAAAATCTTAATGAGGAGAGAAAAGGGGGAATGGTTTGAACCAAATGTTACAATTTACAGAAAGATTTTTGCAGGGAAAGAAGRGTTTAAGCAATGTCACTGTTCTGCTGCCACTGAAGCCAACTGCAAACCTCTGTAGTTCTCTCGTCGAAGTGAAATCCACCCACGTGCATAAGGACATCATAAAGCCTGGGCACTGCTTGAATCTTGCATAAGCCTTTAAAATAAGATTTGAATGGGATTAGCAGAGGTTCTAGGTGAGATCCTCTGCACAGAGATGAGCTTAACCCCAGCAGTAARTCAGGACCATTGTCTCACACAAATCAGGCTTTTTGTTGTCTCAGTCTTCCTGKATTAAACTACTTGTGTTTCACCAGTCTTATTAAAATCTGAGATGATTTCACCCCATTTATCATTTACTCAAGACTGCACAAGGTTTCAGTCTGGAAGTAAGTTTTCTTCTTTATTTGTTTCCTTAAAAATGTAATTATGCTTTAGTAGGAGTTCACTGTGTCAGAGGTGTTCCTGGCTTCATGAACACACAGGAAGATGAGGATCTTACATTCTAATTATAATTACAAACAATTAAATGTGCGACATGAGACTGGGAGCAGACCTTTAAGAGGTGAGAAACACACTGGCAGGAAATTCAAGGAACTGCAAGGAAGATTCCAAGTTCAATCATGTATAAAATTTGCAACACTACTGAAGGGCAGGTCTATCATTTTCACTTTCTCCTTTGGCTTGTATTATTTAAAAGTTATGTTTTAAATCCAAAATGATACCAAATGTATTCATTACCTTACAATCTCCTTAGCAAGACCTTTTGTCTTGTRCTCAGCATTGCTCTAGCAGAGTTACGTAGCTTCTGCCCTGGAGCTGGCTTCTGCCTCTGCAGTAAGGAGAGTAGAAGGAATATTCCACCATGTAGACATAATCTTACAAATATCGGATTTTTTGCACTCCTTTTCCTGTCTTTCAGCCTCCCAACAACCTCAACCAAAAATATTGCACTGAAGGCTAGCTAATCAGCAACCAAAGTTTTCCCACAAAAATTATCTGAAGGGGTATTCATAACAAGCTCCCTGCAAATGTTCTAATCCAATCTGTTGTGTAAATATTATAGCTGGGGCTGAGAGAGAATATGTGTGTGTGCAGTATGAAATGATAAACCTAAGTCAGCCTYGCCTATGCAGTCATACACGCAATGGACCCCTTGGAAGGGCAGTGGGAAACTGCCAGCATGACCAGTGCTGTCACAGATAGTTTAGGGGGTAAAGAAACTAACCAAAATCACATCTAAATGGCATTCATTACATAATCTTTTACTCTCGAGCTTTTCTGTTTCTGCGGTATTGTGCCTCAAGCTTGTACTTAATTTTCATGAGTCACGTGCTAGTTCATAAATATGTTATTTTTTGTACTTCTATGACTTAATAGCATTTAGAGACATAACATCTGGAGATTAAACACCCCAATCAAGTTCTCTTTATCTCATACCTGTTTTCCAGTCTCTGACAATGGCCAGTGTCAGGCCATGCAATATATCCAAATAATATAATTCATTACTATTTTGTGAATATTTTCTTTGGCTTCTGTGTGATTTCAGACATCAATGGCAAAGTCCTGCAATTTGCTTTCAAGATAGACCCTCCTCCTTGCAGGAAACTCTAGGTCTTGCAGAGAGGATGAGCTCAGGAACAAGAAGTCAGGCTGCAAAAAAACGGTAGTGGAGGAATTTACTTTGTAATGGGACTCCTTTCAGCTTCAATCCCAGTTAAGAGATATTTTTCCTAKGTGTAGTGCAGTGACACAATGCTCCTGCTCCAACACCCAACCCATTAAGTATATCTAACCTTTTGCCCTTAGCACAGAGTGCAGGAGACGATGGTGTCATACTGCCAGTGCATTACATCTAGAGAGGGGAGCAACTGAAGGACTCGTCCTCAGAGCTGGTGGTTTTTGATTTAGAAATTTCAGTTATTTCAAGGTGTCCCTGTGCATAATGCTAGCACCAAAAGTGAAAAGCACATGCTGCCTTTAGCACCCACAAGAATCTGAGCCCTGAACTATAAATAAGGAACAGCTCTACTCCTGAAGGATGCAAGGAAGCCCCTGGTTTGGGTATCATGACACTGAAGACATAGGGAGGAGAGAGAGAACAAACATATAGTTACAAAATAATTTTGATTGCATCATTTCAGAGTACATGTGTGTGAGTGTATGCACACATTCCTGTGTAAATGTAAGCTATTAAACCATCCCATTTCATTACACTAGAATACTATTTTAAAGCAGTCTCGTTCCAGTTTTAAATCCTATAACTCAGCTCTGCCAACTGCTAGAAATAAAAAGACAAGGAAGGCATTAGCTGTAGAAARTGTAAATATGACAGGAAACCTATTTAGTCACCTAGCCCAAGATCTGCCAATACAGTGTTGTGGAGGGGGATGTTGTTACTGATCCTTTCTCTRCTTACGTGGGTTTTTTCCATTACTGCATAGGAGAAGACCGATGAGACCCTGCATCTGGCCTCAGAGCTGCCACCATGGCTCATTACCTCCTGCTCCAACTCCTTGCCCTCTCTGCTCTGGGCTTCATTTCTATGACTGTTCCCCAAAGAGTTCCCAAAACTGACTAGTCCTATAGATCAGAATGCCATCCAAAGAGGGATTATTCCAGTGCAAACCAGTCTGTGATAAGACAGAGGCCCAATTTTCAAACCTTTTTAATGTAAAAACATACATTAGAAGTTCTTAAAAGAAAAGAATCACTCTATATTCTAGTTTTGGAAATTTGTTTTGTATTTTAAAAGTTTTACAAAAGATAATAACTTGAAATAAAACACATTGAAACTATCCAATACTCTGATACTGCCTAAGCTTTGCCTCTGCAAAACTTTCATGCATTGCAGACTTCATGTAAGGTCTCCACATTATTTTCTGTATCAGAAGCACCTTTCTTTTGTTATGAGGTTTTAATTGTGAAATATTCTCAATTACCCCTGAGGAAATTCACATTTTTCCTTTCAAAGCCTTCCGTCTACCTAGTTTCATTCGTTCSTCAGCCCTCTGTGCTCGGGGTTCAGCTCCTGCAGCATTTCTTCAGCGGTTTCCCAGCCCAAGAGACCCCGGGGCACCGCACCGGTGGCTTCCCCGCATAGACACGTTGCTAGCAGCCCTCCTCCGTGGAGGAGTCACGTGAGGAGCCCTCGCCAAGGTTTCAGTTCCTGACAAACACGTACGCACACCCCTCCTCTACCCCTGTTGACTTCCTTTTCACTTGTCCAGACTGAGCAAAGTTCCCCCAATCAGAGCAAAAAGTCCCAAGAGTGTGTCCTTAATTCTCTCCTTCCACAATAGTTTCTCATTTGATGGTATTTTTCTACACGGATTTGTAACTTTGTTTCTTAAAAATAGCGTTGATCATCTGATACTTACAAGGAATTCCAGCATTTTTAATTGTCACCCAGGTCAAGTGTTTTCCTCTGGTTTTCTGTGAGATAATCATTTATGCGGGGTTTTAAGCAGCACTCACTTTTCCACGACATGTCTTCCTGCTTCCTGCTTAATAATTAATCCCACCCATCTGACCCCCTCGCGCACACAAACACGCACACACCTCGCCTTCAGTCCTCCCTTCGTGTCCCGAGCTACTGGAGGATTTGTTCGGGTTGGGTTTTTTCCATCAGCTGTTGGTAAATGAGTGTTATTAATGTCAGATCAAATACCTTTCTCTCTTTTTCTAAATTGGATTGCCTATGACAATAGACTCGTGGAAATTTCATCTGTTTCATTTCTTTTTCATGGTGGAGTCCTTTATTACATTAGCACCTCTCTGTATACTGGGAATGAGTTACAGGTTAATTAGATATTTTTGTTATGACAATTTAGTTGTCTGTGCCTGGATTTTGGCATTGCCTAATAAGTGGCATGAATTTCCTCCTCTCGCTCCCCACGATTAGCCTGCTTCATTTTTCAGTTGTGTCAATTTGCTTTCTTTGATCTTTGCAGGTAGGCAGCGCTTGGGAAGGGCGAATGTCTGTAAATAAAATGTTTTTGTGACATTCTTAACCCCCTCTGCAAAAAATGGCTGCCTACAGTTAGGTTCTGACTCCACACACTAGCACTTGCATAAATGACCTGGTTTAAAAGTAGTAATGATAAATATTGTTATTGGATAGCTCCCGCTGAATTGAATGAACTTAAACTTCTCAGATCAAAAAGAATTACATTAAAACTCCAAGATAACTCTAGAATACATAACTGAATCTAACCAGAAACTCCAGATATAACTTAATTAATATTATTACTATATTGAGTTCTGCTCTCTTTTACATCATGGAAAATTCTGTTCAGTGGATATATTTAAATACATGTACATACATCAATGGTATGTTACTGTAAAGTATTGTTAAATAACAGTCACCAAAATATGGAAGTTTCCATCCCAAGTGAACTGCGAAATGAAGTATCTTTAATGTGTGTCTGTATCATTTTGCTATGATTTGTAATCTGCACTCAGTCATTAAGATTTTTTAAAGTTGAAATTAATTCCATTTATAAAGAAAAAACAACCGTTTTCCATTTGCTTTTAATGGGTCATTTTTCAAGTATTTTCTCTGTTCTACTTCTGACTTGAAAAAAAACTCTCAATCAAGAATACAACTTGTCTGAAGCACCAAAGCAATAGAGACAGATGCATACGTATGACTGATGTTGAAAATAAACTAYGGGATGTTTTCCCTATCTGCTTGTTTCACAACACATTTATTGAATGATGTTTATTAATCCTCTTGGATTTGTTTATATGTTTTTACTTAGAAAATGGCAAAAAATGCAGCATGGAAAATAAGAACAAAGATTTTAATAAATTGCATTGTTCAAATGTGGTCTTACTGGCAAAGTCCTCTAAGGTATTTAATAAAGTAGGCCAGAGAACTCTCCTGTGTGGATAAAACTCTGTTGCAACTTCCAAGTTGTTGGTGAGATAGATCTATTACATTATTAGCTCTGGGGTAAGGTTTCCCAGTGCTGCTAAAATATGCTCAATTTAAATTCTATATTATATCACCCCCTCTGAATAATTTTATATCTATATTTTACTTTCAAATGCTTAGCTGACTCATGTATTTTAAAGAATTATAAACATCTTTAAAATATACACATCTTCATATTACCTCTCTTTTTATTACATTTAACTAGAATAAGAAAGGGCCAAGGTTAAAACTGGAGGTTGCACTATATTTACATTTTGTTCAATACTAGCACTTAAGAATAGAGGCCAAGCATTTAAAAATAGGCTGAAGGGGATGAAGAGATTTAGAGGGGAATGCCTGGATGTCTTAGAAACTACCAGGTGAGTCATAGCGCTGCCACTGCAATGAGCTCTGAGCAGCGAAATCGGTACGGTTTAGCTCGGGAAGGGAAGACAACAAAACACGGAGGCAGAGCAGGGCTGTATTTCCATTGTGTTAAGAAATCCTCCTCGCTCTGAGCAACGTCTACAGCGCCATGCAGGATCTGTCCAGATCAATATCTGACTCTGACAAGAGTGTGAAGATTTCTGTGACAGCACGAGGCTGCTGAAGCCTTTTAAACAGGACTGCAAAGGTCGGACCCGTTCAACTGCTCGCGATGCTACCTCTGAGCCATCCATCTGTGCATCTCTTCTGTACCAAAGAGTATGGAAAATGTAAATGTTCTGTACGACCATGTTCCTGTACTCATGCAGACTGCTTAATGCCAGAACATACTCTAAGAAACCATGAAGTAATTTGTGCTACTTGTCCCTAAAAAGGCAACATGGGAAGACCAACAGTAATTGTGCCCCAAATCCTGAATCTAAGGCAGTCCTGTAAATTCATAGGATTGAATTTAGGAAATTTAAAAAACTAAAGTATTTTTGTTTGCTTTTTGATGAAGATGAATTTGATGTTGCRTAGGTTGTGACAGAGGAAGCAGAGATCCCAGGATACCAAAATGAAGCATCCCCACTGAGGCCATTTTTTTCAGGTAACACTCCAAACTGTGTAGGGCAGGCTGAGGAAAGCATGGTATATCCCGTAAGAAAATGTTTTATATAAAAGTTAAGCATCCTGGCCAAAATTGAGCTCAGATAAGAATATTGCTTCCCTACCCAGGCTACCTGTCACTTTCAAAGAATGTACTTCATCTCCACCTCCTGTTCTGCATTAAGTTATCACAGGAAGCAGCCCGAATATGGCTACACTTTTGCTTAAAAAAAARGGAGGGGAGAGCATACATGTTCAGGCTGGGCAAGGTAAAATGATGTAGTAAGAAAATACATAGGGATTTACCTAAAAAAAAAGGAGGGGGGGAAGAAAAATCTCACACCTTGTTAAGCAGTTGCCTATATCCACACTTGTGACTCATGATAAATGTGAGCTCCTTCAGGATTGCCACTAACCTGCAATTGCAAAATGACCTCTGCTTCCTAGATCTGTATCAAATGGAAGAAAGGGCATCTAAGATTTGGGCAGAAATGATGTAAATTCTCTCTATGCTTTAGACTTCATGTTGTTATCACACAGTAATTTTTCACTTCCTGGGGCTGCTTGTGGATAATTCCAACCTTTTTTTCCCATTCCTTTGYCTATTTTCCCTTGTTTCAGGGGGCTCATTCCCACAGGCAATGCCAGTAAGGAGTCAAAGTGTGATCCAGTCCACAAAGTCACACATTTTCAGCTGGGAGGTGGGGCTGACTATCTAATTACCTTTTGACACTTCCCTGGCCTCCTTTGGCACCCAGGCACAATAAGTGGGGCATTTCAATATCTGCTCATCCTCAATTTAGACCTGTTTTGAAAATACAAAAGAACCTTAAGTGATCTGTCCACAGCATTGAAATACCAACCTTAGTGGGTACTTTGAAAACTCAAAGGCTTTACAAGATGAATAGCAAACTGTGGATGACAGCTCCTGCGGAGCCATTATTGAATTGCAGCAGTGATGACTGCATTGCTTTGGATTTAGATAAAAGACTCCATACAAGACAAATGGTAGGAGGACATCAAACAAGACTGTGTCCATGCAGTGACAGAAGCAATCCAATTGAAGAAGCTGTTGATTTCCCCAAGGCAACTTACTATTTCTTCTTGAGTAATTTATATTAAGGAACTAAAGATTGTGTATTCATCTTCTATTTACACTTTTCTCTAAAAATACTTCTTCTAGTTGTCAAATAGGAGATTTGCTTAAACTATTTGCAGGAAGGATATATCAGTATGGGAACTTGTTAATTATTTTGCATCTGGGTTTTATTTAGCCACAATRTCGCCATGTTTAAAGGTTATGGACTGAGAGTTACAATCTATAATGATCAGATAAAAAGATTAGTCAGCAAATCAATAACAAACATACCAACAGGAAGCACTGTGCTCTCAAGACGGCAATGAATGCTAAGGGTACAGATAAGCATCACCATTTTTGTTTAGATGAAAGCTGATTCTAGAGCACTTCCACTATGTCATTAATAATGCACAAACCTTTTGGACTCTTAGTTCACTATACAAGCATAATGTAGGATCCTGAAGAGGTTTCAAAATCTGCCCTGTTTATACATAAAATAGCTCTATACAAAACCATCCTATTTYGCCTTAAAGACAGCTATACTAGCTGCAGCAGGGAAAGGATGCAAAACGCTTGTTTGACTTCTTGCAGCAAGTCTGCATTAGCATTTGAGTCTTCCTGTCACTCCCACTCACTGTGCCTCGGTTTACAACACGGCGGTGACCTGGAGCGCGCAAGCTGGCCTCCTTCATCACAAACCAAACAGGAAGATGCACCCCACGAGCACACTTCACCGGCTCCCGTCCCTTATGGGCATTTGGTCCATGGGGCTAGACTAGCACTTTTCCCAAAGCAAACTGCCTGAAATGCATATACTGCGGTCAATGGCTCTCAAATGCCTACCGGTTCGCTCTACAGATCCACTCTTTTGTCTTTTATCCTCTGTAATTGCTCATGTAGAAGAAGCGTTTCTCTCTCACAGCACAAGCGCAGATGAGATTAGCATTCAGTTTACTGTAGCTTCTTGAAGGTATGTATTTGCATTTTTGGATTAAATGTAGGCATTTTATGTATGTGAAGAGATTACACATATATACATGCATGGGTGCACATTGAATCACATAAAAATTCTGGTAATTCAGAACTTTTTCTGGCTGCCTTCCTTGTATCCTATTTTGTAGCACTTCACAACTTGCTATGCTTGCTTTCTTTTTTGGATCAGGTCTTGTTGCCATCCTCATATTTTCTGCTCTTTTCCAACATGTCTCAGCATATTTTTCTCTCTGCCTGTTTTTCTCTTTTCCCACTCTAACTTCTTTTCTTTCCTAGGCCCCTCTTACTAAACCTAATGTAGGCTAGATTTAGATTAAAACATGTAAYTCTCAAAGTGTACGTCCCTCTTTTTTTGATCCTTCCATCCCTCCAAACTGCCAGRCAGTCACAAAAGTTTTCTCTTGGGATGCCACCCTGCTGAGAGGCCAGCCCAGAATCCCTGCTTGCCTTGATGCAGCCTTAAACTTTCAGCAAGAAAGGCAAATCTAAATGCCCGGCATTGTAATTGYCTAAAACCATAGCAATTTTCAAATGATGTAAGGCAATTCAAATGACATTCTCACAATGAGAAAAGGACTCTCAAATCCAACAAGAGTTTTAGGAAAAAACCCAAACAGCAATTTTTTGCATAATCAAGAAACAGAGCCCTTCCATTCCACCTTCAAATGCTTGACTAATTTAATGTGTGCATGTGAGTCTCTAAACTCCCTGCAATGGTCTTGGCCCCAGGAGGAATTATCCGCATCTGCTTCATTCCTTTTAGGATACTACGAGCAATATACTGGGGAATCTAAAAGCTGAATTTGTTCTGAACAGCTTCATTGAAAAGGACAGGTTTCAATAAGCTAAACTTAAAAATAGCTTCAATAGTGTCTAATCTGTGATTCCTGCTTGGCACTGATAATTAGGACTAAAAAAAAAAAGAAAACCCACATACAGAAAACTAACATGATTGATCTCAGTGAAAACAGTTTTGCAGTTTTGTTTTGTTCTCTTGAAGCTATCCTTAGAATTGTATTTTGCCTGATTACTTACAGTATTTTTCCATCTTCCTTTTTACTTTTCAGAAATGGCGAGTTTGTCTAAGACCCAAATAACTAGCAGGTTAAATTATCAGCCTAGGGATAAGATCTAAAAGAAATTATTTTCACTTTCTCTTTTCCATCGAAGTCCTAATGGGAACAAGGCTACCTTTCTCATTACAGAGTTTTGACTTTTAATTATCTCCTTTCTCTTGCTGACTGCTGCAGTACTTTGCCCTGGGTGGGASGGTGGAGCAGTCAGCTTCTTCCCACTTCTTCTGTTGATTAGCCAGCAGGAGAGTGAGGAACCGAATCATTGTCCTCATCCCACCTCAGATGTTGCATCTGATTTTTGATGGTGCTTAGTACATGTGGCTCCCCCTGACTTCACCTGTAGTTATGGCTGCTCAGCATCTCAAAAAGCAGATCACAATGTAGCTTCCTGCCTTATAGTCAAARGCTAGAGACCTTCAGGCTCAAGCTGTTTCCTCACCTATAGGAAGTTATACATGCAGAACATCATCTGTGGAGAAGCACATTTTTTTCCTCAACATCTGTACATATACTGCTCCTTGACCACAAAGAARTGTAAAGAGAACAAAAACAGGCACCCTCTGAATCCTTTTTCAAAGAATCATTTTGGAAAACAGAAGTTTTACAAACAGAAGTCCTCAGTTGCAGAGGAATTCACTTCTTCTCCCTTGCTTTTTATTACTTTCTCTCCTAAAGTAAATTTCTGATGTGAATTTTGTCTTTTGGATTCTTCCTTCCTGCAAACTCGTACCTGTTTAAATTCTTCTGATCCAAAGGACTTAGTAGAAACTCAATAATAGATAATAAACTGCAATGCCTCTGCGAGTTCCTCTCTGGAAAAGAAAAAAAAAGAAAAAAGAGAAAAGGAGAAAACCCCCAACACTCAAAAAAAAAAAAAGAAAAAGAAAAAGAAACATAACAAACCACCTCAAAGCCAGTGTCAAATGTAGGTCTCAAAAGCATATGTTGATTCTGTGGTACAAAGTCACTTTAAATCCCCCAGTCCCTCGTTTCTACTCCCCAAGAGAAATCAAACCAAACAGAGAACAGCTTACATTGTCAAGAACTGGGAGCTTGTTGCAAGAATAGCTAGTTCTTGACATTTGGAATTACTGTGGTTCAAGCATTTTTCGATCTTTCTTATTAGCCCTGTGTCTTGAGAAATAAAAATATGATGATCAGAAAGTACATAATTGAGTTCAGGGTATTCTGTGGTCACCCTCCCYGGCTCTGGAGATAAAGGTACTTTGAAAGATTACACACAGATATCTGAAATTTATTCTGCACAGTCTGAGAAACAACAGATCTTTTTTCTTAATTATACCAGCTATCAGTCTAACACCTGTAGTTAACCATTCGGTCCTGAGGAAACTCTTCCGCTATGTTTTCTCGTTGCAGCAGCCACGCAGCAGCGACACGGCACGCGGACGCTGAGCTGYTTATTGCCGCGGACGCGGAGCCTGCGGCCGGTCCCCGCCGCCACTGCGTCCCGGCGCCGAGCCCCCTCTGCCTCCAGGCTTGGGGAAGGCGCAGCCACGCTTCCCCGAGCRTTGAGGATGGGAAGCTCCAGCTTTACAAGGTGTTTGGCCAGCAATACGTGTGCGTTAGCCAACACCTGCAACTTCTAATTAGGTATTTTAGGGAGCGGGGCTTTGTGGCGGGGCCAGCCCTGGGCAGCCGCCAGCGCTGCCGCCTGACAGCGGTCCCCGCTCCTGCTGCCCAGCCCACCACCGTCGCTTCTTTAAACCGCTACCAGTGCCCTCGCTGCAGCGAGGATCACACGCGGAGAGAGGGCTTTCCACGGGCCCGGTTTATTGAGCTGTATTATAGGAAAATATATCTCAGATGGCTCCGCTGCAGCCAAAACAATCTGTCATTTTTAATTCTTTCTGTCACCTCATTAGGCATACAGGTAGACTGACAGTAAAAAAAAAAAAAGAAAAAAAAAGAAAAAAAAAGAATTAGCCAAACTAGTTCGGCTATCCTTTGCTCTCAGAAGCAAGGTAACATAGGTATAAAGGGAATGTAAAAACAAGAAACTTATATGAATTACACCTACATTATTAATTTTTAATTTGTTCTTCTCTCTTCTTTGTAGGTGTCCAGAGATGTGATAAAGGACAGCTCTACTCCGTCTTCGTGCTGAATCAAAATGCGACCCTGCCCTTCCTCTTCCTTTCCATTTTTCTGTAGAACAGAAGTGAGAGTCCCTTGAAATCAGGAGATGGCACTTTAACCTTTGAGAGATGAACTATTGACATTTTAGCATTTGGTAGAAATAAGAGTAGATGTACAAATTACAAATGCCTTTTCTAGGTTTTGCCTAAATCTTTGCAGTTAAGAAAACAAAATCCCTCTTCTGAAAGAAAAAAAATCTTTGCAGTTAAGAAAACAAAATCCTTCTTCTGAAGGAAAAATAAGAGTCACTTTTAAAAGTCAAATGCTTCACTCAACTCAGAAATAATCAATTATAACATATTATTTCAAAGATAAAAGAAATGTACTGTTTCAGGAAATGAAATAATAATAGTTCTTACTGACCAGAGGCAACGGTGGTAGGATTAATCACTTGAAATGTCCTTAACCTAACTTCTATTTCARGAAAAGAAAAGAAATCTCCTCTTGTAGTGTGCTTTAAGAACAAAGAATCTGACTTGTACTAGGCTTTTATTATGTCAGAATATGTTAATCTACAACCTTGATCATTAGTAATATCAAATTCTTATTTTCATGTCTTTAGATTTCTAATTTTCCTACGATGGAGCAGTCACTTGACATATTCCTTAGCGACATGAAATCCATTAAGGGTAAACACTGAACATTGTGTTTTGGACAATTCTGGGTTTTTTCCTCCATTCAGATGTCTGAAATTGTCAATCATGAGATCAAATTTTGTTCTTGCTTATCCAGCAGTAAATTCAATGCAAGTCCAGTGACTCTAATGGAATTACAGTCGATTGATGCCAGGGTAAATGAAAGTAGGCTTTTTGCAATGTGTCAGGACTAAGAAAAAAGGAATTGCGTGAATAAAGGAAAAAGCTGTCCGTCAAACAAGTTTAATTAAAGTTAATTCAATGCATACAAATGAGGGTGAAAAAAAAAAACCAATTAGCACAGCCAGAAATTAACAACAAGCAATAGGCACATTTTGAAACCTATCCAGGAAAAGCATGAAAGGTTTGATATCTAAAAAAAAAAAAAAAAAATGTTTTTGGCTTTATAATATGGAGCCATTCATGACGAAACTGCAGGAAGCCAAACTCTCCAAATTTCTCAGTCAAGAATATTTCATTTAACCCATGCAACAGAGACCTCTCCAGATGAGCACTTTGCCATTTCAGTTAGAAAGAGTGGTCCTGCCAAGAAATCTCCAACCCAAACTGTTCTACAAAACCAAACAGCTACACAAAAGAAAGCTGTGAACGGCACAGGGAAAACCTCCATGATTAGTACTGCAGCTTCCCCATCTCCACCGTGGGCGCTTGCAGGAGGGCTAGAGAGCTGCAGCACATCAAAGTGCCACATCACATCAAAGATGGTGAAACACAGAAGGAAAGCGGGTGATAGAAAGAAGGTGATACATAGCAGGGCTGATCCAGAAAACCCTCAAATGAAGGACTCCTCTGCCCCCCCCAACTTCTTTCTTTTTGAAGTTTTCGTCTTTAAATCTCTGACCCAGCAAAGCGTCTAAAATACAAACTTAATTTGAAAAGTGTTCTTAAATCCTAAAGTTGAGCAAAGTGCTTATTTGCTTCTGTAGATAAAAATGGACTTTGGTCTTTATTGGACTGGGTCTTCACTGTAGTATTGGTAGCTATGGTAGTCTACCTTTGTCATTTTGGTTTAAAATGCTCCTTAAAACTCCCTGTAGACCTCTCTCTGCAGTCTCAGACTAAGCTGCTGTCTTGGGTCACGCAGCTCAGTTCACAGCGCTGCCTACTGGAGCGGTCAATAAAATGTGCTTCAGACCTGCTCCAAGGCAGAGCTGAAAAGGCCAAATGCCTCCTCCCAGCTTCTGGCCAACAACACTTTCAGGGCTCTTCAGCCAAAGGCTTCATCTTCACAGCATCTCATATTTATCACCTCCCCAGGTCCTTAGCTGAGTGAGCACAGGGTAGTCCATCCCCACAGGTTTTGTTCCTAACAGCTCCTAACTGATTTGCCTCTCTCTTACCTGCTGAGCACGAGCTGAAAGCTGTCTGCAACTCCAGCATCTCCATCCRGAACCTTAGAGCCAGCCAGTGTCAGCAGAGTCAGTTAAGGTTGTTTCTTTTTCCCATGAGCAATGTGTTTGYATTTATTGACACTGGATTTTYACTGAAATTTTCAGTCATTCATTTTGGGTTTTCTCTTGCTATATGCAGTTGAGCTAACTTTTCTGTTTATCCTGAATTATTTTGTAATAAATCATATCTGAAGTTCTCTTGAACTGCTTGATGTATACAAGCTGGTCCTGTCGATACAATAAATAGCACAAAATTGCTTTGTTCTAAAACTTAGTCAGATTTTTCAGTTCTGGATAACTCTACTTTTAGTCACAAAAGATTCCTTAGAGTTCATGGACTCCTTGGATGCCTCCATAATGAATAATAAATAYGTTAAACTTTTCTGCTTAAAACCTTAATGATTCCTTATACATCTCAAATAACAATTATATTTGAAAATTCCCGACAGGTTTGGGTTTTTTTAGTTGGCGATGTGCGGAGAAGATTTTTTCCCCCCCTTTTGTTTCTGATCTGTTGGACACAGCTGTTTACCTCTCTTGGAAATTGCTCCTTGTTCTTTCTCAGCCCCTGTTATTTTATTTATCTCCTCAGCTTTCTATTGTTCTGGTTTTCTTATTTGGACCGCTTTCAGTTTCAGAAGATCTTTTTTTTGTCTGATAATGTCTTTTTGTCTGTTTTTTAATCTCGATTATCTCATTTTGGTTGGTCTTTATGTTTATTATTTTTAAAGAGTCATTTGGTAGATGATAAATATCTACTCAGAGTCTGTAATATGATATTTATAAACCATCTCTATCTCAAAGACAATTTTTTTCCTTTCAAAAGTTTCTCTTAATTTCTCATTATCAATTTTTCTCCTTTTCTGTACATCTCACATTTAGAAGAATCACTTTATTGTAGTGGATTATTTTGGCTCTTCAGTTAAGTAAGAATGTTGAATTGATCACTTAATATTACAGAGGTTATTCTGTGGCTACGTCTTGAAGAAAGTCTTGTGTGCTGCTCAAGGCTAAATTAAGAACTGTTTTCTCTTTAGTGGATTTTTGACTAATTGCTCCTACAAGCAGCAATGATGTGCAGTATCTAAAACCATATTTCCTTTTGCATTTGTCATTTCTGCCCACTCGTTAAATAATAATAAAAAATCCTTATAACATTTTCAGTTTTAAGTGCCAGTGGCCTGATAATGGGTGGATCCCATCYTTCCTATGTAGGCTTAATGTTCCAGCCACAAAAAAATTCTGTATGCATTAACCTACCCAGACTGAATGGCTTGATACTGCACTTAAAATTATACTCATTGCATATTTGCACAGCAGGTGACTGCCATCACATGCTGATTCCACTGTTTGTGAAGGATTAACGCTACCCCTATGTTAATATTAGAGCCAGTCAATCACCAGAGACAGCTAAGAAGGACTGAAAAAGGACAGTGTAAAATTCATTAAAAATTAATATTTTTCTTTTTTTAAAAAAAGAAACGACAAAGCATTTTTATTATAATACTTAGTAGTGAAAAAATACAAGTGCATATGCAGATAAGATGCTTCAATGTTATTGGGGCCTRTGTGTCAATAGCATAAACCAATTTGTAGCATAAACCAGTGGATGAACTTTAGGAACACGCCTTCTTTCTGCTCTTCCCAGTGCCTTTAGGAAAACAGGCAATCCTAATCCTTGCTGAACTACTTTGTTCACCAGCTGTATCTTTGATACATGCGTGACTATGATCTGCAACCTGCATTCTCCTGTGACATGCAGTTTACAGATCACTACTTTGAAGGAGATTGTTTGTTTTTATATATATGATGGTGTGTATGTATATATATATATGTATGTATGTATGTATGCCTACATGGTTCTCAAAAATTATTACATGTCCTACATGGTTCTTAAAAATTATTACATACCTGATGTATTTAGTTCTCTCTCTCCTTGACTGATCTTAGAAAAAAGACACAATAGTAAATCCACCCACRAACAGAAAGGCACTTTAAATGCTGCTGTTTTATTTTTATCCTGTGCTTAAAATCAAAATTATTTCTCATCTCCCCAACTATTGTGACAGATTTGAGGCCTCTCTCTACTGGTGTATGTACACAACCCCTCCTGTGTGCTGATAATCCCCCTTGAAATAGCTTTTAGAGAGGACGCTTTGCAATTTAGTTTTAACTCTCCCTCTTCTTGATGTCAAAAGTAGGAACACAGATTTTATCTTTGCTTTCTGCCTTCCTCTGTTGTTCTTTTATTATTTTTTTTATGAAACTAGCTATAGCACTACAACTATAATGTGCAACAAACTCAAAAGTCTTTTCCAAGAAAACAACTAACCTCCCCAAAGCTCATCTTTAGTTCCATAACAGCTAAAGAGTTCTTACCAACTGAGGGAAGGTTGCTGTAAAGAAAGCATGCTCAGACCCCAAACACTTTTATATCTGTTTACTTTTTTGTTTGCAATTTTGTAAGAACATGAAACATTAAACTTCCACTTAAAGTTAATAGAAAGTGAGGACTAAACTCTTTTCTTTTCCCTTACTACTCTTAGGTATAAATCAAAAAGATAAGACGTCAGGTTCTGATAAGCTCTACTAGGTTTGTCCTGCTTTAGCAATGCAAAAGAACTGTAAACTCAGCTTTACTTACCAAGTTAAAATCAAGCCTATGTCTGCTCTCCTCCAAAGCACATCAAAGCATTTAGAGTACAGAGCTGGATATGGTCCAGAACACTTTATGGTTTAGAACATTTTCATTCACCATATAATATTTATAAATCCAAGATATGTAAAAAAATAAACTGTTTTTCATCAAAAGGGATGTAAACTGTACACCATTCTCTCAGTAATGCCCTTCAGGTGRTAAGAAATAAAAAATGACACAAATTCTCCCTGAGGCAAAGTGGGGCTGAGTGGAGGAGGCTGAGCTTGTGGCCAGAGGAGCCCTTCCCTGGGCCCTCATGGACCGTGACTCAACACTCCCCTGCTYTTGTTCCTGTGGTTGCCTACATAAAACCTTATCTGGAAAGCAAACCCATCACCACGTGCAGAGCCATCATAATCTTCTTGCACAGTGCACTCGAGCTGCCTGCGTTTAGTACCTCTGACATGAGCTAGAAGCAGCAYGTTCACTGGCACGAGATGCATGCTCGTGAAATGCAGCTCTTCCCAGCACTTAAATAAAGCTAACCAGCTCAGCCAGTAAAGTCTCACGTTACTGACAAAATGTCTCAGCCTTGGTATTTTTCTCATTTTTCACAGCATTAGTATGTATTTCTCCAAAAGAACTGCATTCACTTTTCCCTCAGCTTACTCAATATCACAATAGAATATGTAATTAAAGTCACTACCTAGATTTCCCTCTTCTGKCATGGAATATTTAAATGCCTGACATGCTCTGATATGGCATTGTCTCCCAGTCTACTCATGGATCAAAACCACAAAAAGTTTCTTACACAAGTAGATGTGGGCATGAACGAGATGGCTAATATCTAGCATTTCATTGAYATTATCCAGGAAAATCCAGGAGATTTACTTGTTTTTAATGTAAGCAATCAGGTGAGAAGGATTTAAATAGATAGTAGCAGCTTAGACATAGATTTCTGAACTACCTCCCAGATTTCAGCAAATTGAATAAATTCCTAAGAATCTTCACTGGGCACAAAAAAGGAAAACTTATACTAGACTGAATGTGGTTTTCTAGTTTTCTGTGGCAGATGTAATTAATTAAAGAATTAAGTAGTGTATCCAAAGGAATAAACAGAGGATCATTTAGATTATGAGTTTAAATTTTGTAAAGCATGAGTAGACCTATGCAGGAGCAGATGAAACTGAAACATGACTAAATACATCTTTTTATATATACCTGTTTTTTATTAAAATATATAATGCTCCCCTGTGATTTTGAGTAAAACACATAACAATTGCTGCATTAAAGTATCTCTCAGAAAGTTAGAGGATGAGCTAAAACAACAAGCACCTCTTCTGTTTAACCCAGGAGATAACATACTAGCAATATTTGCCTTATTAATAGGCGGCAGTTACTGTTACAGAGCTGTTTCTCCCTAACGTTTACAGAAAGCAATCAAATCTGAAGGGATTACAGCAACAGTAGAGCCAGCAGACAGCAAAAAATGGGGAGCTTTTATGCACCCTTTTTGCCTTTCTGAAGTTAGCTTCTGTGTACACGTACTTCTGAAGCTGAGGTAGCTCCTACATGTCTATGCTTCAGATGGWGCAGGGCCGAGCCAGACCATTTGTTTCAGAGCACACTCAAACCTATAAAGATGATTATTTCTATAAAAAAATAAGTATTTAATTCTCACTTAGAGTTCCTCTAGAACACAGATCAAGAAGAATGTATCTAGGCTTCTTTGCTTTTCATCAGACAAAGCAGCCAATTCAGGAATTCACACATGAAGCAGCAAAAGCATAGTAAAAACTGGAGCTCTTCAGAAAGCTCTCTAGCAGAATTCAAATTCTGAGCCTCAGTCTAGTCACACACTTTGGATTTTCTTCAGCTCTGACCATCTAGGCTACAGAATTAGAGGCATTAGGACCCAAATACTGGACACATCACTGTTGCACCACTGGTGGAAGATGGCTTTCTTTAGTTTTGCTGGTCTGATGCATCTAGGCTCAGGCAGAAGATGAGTGACCATGGCAAAAGCACTGATATTTTGCCTGCAAAGGGGAGCTGCCTACACTACTGACGAATAGTGAAAAAAAAGCAGAGGTATGATGAAAAATAACTTTAAAGCTGCAGTAGCACCTGCTTTCCTGTGGAGAAGCTTGTTTTAAACTGTGAATGAATAATACATGAAGTCCATTAATGAACAAGGGCTTAAGAGTGTGGAAAATCTGTACTGTCATTTCCAGGACTTTGTGAATTTCTATTCTGTTAAYATTTTACTCAGAGGACTGAATAAGTTAGCAGAGTAGGTAAGGCCCTTTTTATTTATTTCATTTTTTAAAAAGTAAAAGTCAATCATGAGCTGAAACAGAAGGCAATGCTGAAAATTTCTTATAGAAAGAACATGCTCTTGAATACATGAGTTAGATTCCCAGTTGAACAAAAGCCAACCAACCAAACAAAAAGCAGAACAGGACAAACAAAACTTTATTCTCTGCTAAGAAGTACCAGGGTAAGAAAGAATCAGAGAAGTTCACGGTACCGCTTCATGGCAGACTAAGGGTTCGTAATGYGGCTAACAGCAATACTTTACGCTGCAAAAGGCTGGACCCTTCCCTCCTCAAACTACAGCAGGATTGACATATTCAGGTACCTATGTGATCTCCTCTACTGCTGTATTCTAAAATCAGGCCAAGAAATAAACCTCCTCCATTACCTTTCCAGGGTGCAATAGTCCAACTACTCAGCCCAACTGCAGGGTAAGATGTGTTAGCTAAACTGTAGCATGAGCAGTAAGCAATTCCTTCTGTGATGCTAGGTTCAATAAACCATTTATTAAAGAATTTCTCAATTGTTTATTAATCTTACAACTTATTTATAAACAGCTTCCTCTAAAAAGTACAATGAAGATGAAAACTGTAGCAAAAAGTATGGTCTCTGCATAAACACTTATGAATAGCCCACATGCCATAAAATAAATACAATCASGGCTAAAGAATAAAGAGTGGTACTTGATCATAGCTGCTATCACTAACTCAGGATGACACATTAATGTCTTAGGCAATCCTCAAACATATATACGTATAAAAAAATCAATTCTAAAGGACACAGTGGAGTAAAGTAGTACAGAAGGATTCTGAATGAACAGAAAAATACTTCCCAAAGAGATTGTTTGGAAGGCCGATACGAGTTTTTCTAGGATTTTTCAGACCTTTAGATAACTTTCTGATCTTATTCTCCAGGGGACAGCACACCAGTGGATGTCAATAAAGAGAAAACTGATAGAAGCCTGTTTTGGTTTTAATGACAGAATAAAAGCAGCACCATTGGGAACGTGCTGCGGGAGGTCTGCTTGCTGCAGGAACATKCCTTCTGTCAACAGCAGCCAAACACTTACGGAACCATTAGCACTATGGTGAATTGAGGACTCTACCTTCTCTCTAATCTTTTTACGCGATTCAATAGGAATATGTATTTAACAGACATAGCAGTTGAAAAGCTGTAAATATAAAACAGATTTTTTTTTTTTTTTTTTTTTTTACAAGGATTGATTTTTTACACAAAGTCAAGGTGTATGATTTTGGTCATTCTAAAATCATGCCTTGAGAGAAAATTCATCTTATACAGCTAATAGGAAGCTATTACAGGTAGAGAAAAGCAGCAATAGTATATGTTACTATTAGTGCTATATGGAGCAGAAAGACCTTTACACAGCAATATGCTTGTGAGATAAGAAATCCTTAACCACTGTCCTTTAACCCGCCTGCCAATTATTCCAGTGTGTGTACATACATATAAATATAAATATATATATATATGTAGTGTGTACATACATGTGTATATATATATATTTATATATGTATTTATATGTATGTACACACACACATAAAAGAACACCCTCCCCCCACCAAAAAAAAAAGAGACTAGAAGAAGAAGAGATCTCTTTCCACCTCAGTGTTTGAAGTTGAGGGGAGTGTACTCCTAAATAAATAAATAGATGTTCATTTTCAGATGCTAGTCTTATAAACTTAAGATTTTTTTTTTTTTTTTTAAAAAAGATCCAAGTCAAATGCTTCTCTTCAAACTACTTCTAAAACTAGACTTAGATCTAGCACAAGAACACAGAAGGTAAATTGATTTTAAGCTATTGTTCCATTGAGAGACCATATCTATTGATTTACCTGAAGTAAGTGTTTGTATGTAATTTTACAGAACAAAATTCAGTTTCTGAATTTATATCTGCTACAGCTGTTTTTTGATGTGATTTTTCTTATTCCTGAAAAAAGTTTTACATCCCACCATGAATGCTAGTTCCTGTAACACGGCTAAGTTGTATGCTTTTTTATCATTACTAAGGAAAACATGAGTGAAATAACACAGAGCATGTTTCAAATATTCTTAAAAAGCCTTTGATCTTAAATATTTTCCTATTTCTCTGCTTTCTAAAGTGTGGCTTTAGAGCCAGGCAGGTGAGAGGAGTTTCTTGTAAGTCACTGAGAAACTTTCCACTGCCTTCAACAAGTGCTAATATTTATCTTTCTGTATAAGGATGCAGTATTTAAGGACATAATCTTACTGAACATTTTTTGGTCATTGCAACTTGTCCAGATTTAAAATAGGGAGGGGGGAATTAGTTTAAAAAAACAATTTAGGTAAAATTTAAGATAGTTAAAATGTCAAAAAATTATAACAACCGTGCATATGTTTCATGAGGTCATTGAAACACCTCCAAATTGTCTTTGACTACCTGTTGAGGACTAAGAGTTTCAGAATTGTTTTATAACCTTAATTATACAAGGTATTATGGTCTGCTCATAGTTGTACATTTCTTTCCTACAGCTGGACAGAACTGACTTATAATAGACTTTATCTGCAGAGATTTTATAGGACCTCAGTGTTGTTCAGAAGAACTACTGCATAAACTACATTCATGACAGTTGACAAGTGAATTTTGAGAATGCTTTAAGTTGCCTTATTTGTGTAACTGTTTCTGAACACAGAGTACATGTTCAACATACATTCTAGTCCTAGTGCTCTCTTGATTACTAAAATGCAAGATTCAAGGCTACATCTAGGCCTGTGAGAGACTCTAAAGACATTTCTTTCTTTTGAAAATTTTCCCACAAAAATACAACATTTATGTACAAAGGTCTATTTTATAGCAAAGCTAACTCTTATCAATCTCTCCTCCCAACCCCCTCAAAAACAAAACAAAACAAAAAGCAGATTACACATACAACAGCTTTGAAGAGCACTTGTAATTGGCAATGCGCATACTAAASATTCCCATACAATTTCTTTCAGGCTGTCTTGCATAGTTAAATTAATGATCTCTATAAGGAAAGTCCAGGGATGTTTTCCATTAATTCTGTCATCAACCTAGTCCAATAAACTAAAATGAAACAAAATTTATAAGCAAAACAAATCAAACCCACAACACATTACTTGAAAACTTGGCTTCTAAGGAAAATCAGGAGGTGACTGCATGAGTTTATCAAAGAACTGGTGAGTTAAAGATTTACCTGGTTGCTAATACATGTATTCTTTCATCCTTCCATGATATCCCAGAATAAAATCCTCCTCCATATTTGATCAGAGCTTCAATCAGAGTTTGCTTTTGTTTTTCTCCTTTTCTCCTTCAATGTGCCACGAAGGACACTTTGCCCCTCTTCTCCAGAATATATCCTGTGCCCCTCTAGGAACTGCTGGAATACGACTACCACTGGCATTTAACAGCTAGTAAAAAGCTAAAGCAATGATCATAAAAATTGTTGTTTCTCTAAAGCTTCAGGGCTCAAATATAGCTTATTTGCTTGCACAGGGAAGGTGGAAAGGGGAGAAGGAAAGCATGGATGTGTCCACATGTGCAGAAATAGGGAGTATAAAGATAGTTATATATTTTTTCCCATAGTGTCATGCACTAAACAGGAGCAAAGCAGTTCCTCTTCATTGAGGATGGAAGAGATGCAGTCGCATCCCTTCCTATTTTGATGGTCAGCCAGGATCAGAGTCATCATAGAGAAGATGTAATCGAGTCATTGGAGAATAAAGGTTTCCACAGTATACTGTTCCTTTCAGCAAAGGGAAAGCTGGGGTCAGATTGTGTTTCTACCCATTCCCTGCATTGACCAAACAGCATGCTGCTCACGCATCCTGAAGCAATTTTAGCTCCTTTGGATGCCAAATATCTAGATAACTGTAGGTACCTCCCCAAATATCCTGTCTCCTCACAGTCATAAAGAGCTTTAAAACTAAAATTTGTCCCCTGAATTTGTCACTGCTGTAGCTTGAGTAATCAGGAARGGGCTAAGACAATAATTAAGCAAAATAACTGAATCTGCATATTGCAGTTTTTTTAGAAAAAGAGCTCTGCCCTGTCACYTAACATACATACATTTTTACATAAAAATCTGGATTGCAAAATGGTCAGCACATGGTATTTCTCTTTTGGCACACTAAAAAGGAAAAAAAAACTCAAAATAAATTATACACAACCAAAATAAATCTGTTTTCTTAGAAATTCATACAGACTTCAGGATTAATAGGAAGTCAGAAGAAGAGAGCTGGCCAGTTAACCCGTAACACTGCTGCTTAGTTAAACCCATGGTAGGAAAGGGTAGAGTCTATCTTTTAATACACATTTATTACTGGGGAAAAAGCATCTTTGCCAACAGGCTGGCAAACCTCATGAGGAGAGCTTTAAACTAGGAATGATAGGGAAGGAGATGATGACCAGCAAACAAACAAGAAAGTGGCAGACCAGGTTGGCAAGCAAAGAGTGCAAGATGAWGTGGGCAAGAGAAACTGTATAATCCACAAAACAGAGCAGAAGGGGACCCATCTCAAGTGTACGCACACAAATAAGGAAGTGCCTACAGGACAGCATTATGGGGGAAGCTCTCTTACCGTTTTTGTGTGCCTCTCTGAAGTGCCTGCATAATAATGAATGCACCATGGGGGAAAAAACAGGAAGAAGTAGACGTTTGCAGACAGTTGCAAAGCCGTAAACTCATTTGGATCAGAGATGTGGTGGGACAGCTCAGGTGACTCCAGTGCTGCAGTGGATGGACAGGTGGATGGAGGAGCTCCCTGCATGCAAGGCAGCAGCTGGAACACATGGAGCTCTGCCTGGGGACAGACAACGAGCCAGCTGAGAGCTGGTCAGGGTCAGTGGGCAGAGCAACATGAGCAATATGGTGGGTGCCTGCCACAGACTACCCAGTCAGGAAGAAGTAGATGAAGCCTTCTTTAGACAACTGGAAGAAGTCTTACATTCACAGGTTCTGATCCTCATGGGGGACTTTTACCTCCCTGTTATCTGCTGCAGAGATGACACAACAGTGCAYGAACAAGGTTTCTGGAGTGCAYTGATAACTTCCTAGCACAGATGATCAAGGAACTGATGGGGGGAAGGTGCTCTGCTAATCTTACAAACAAGGAGAACTGGTTGGGATGTGAAGGTCAGGGGTGGTGTTGGCTGCAGTTACCACTTCAAGCTCCAGATCCTGAGAAGAGAGAATAAGACAACAGGATCACARCATCAGGAGAGCAGACTTGGGTTTGTTCAGAGATCTGCTTGGAAGAATGCTGTGAGAGGTGGCCCTGGAGAGAAGAGTKATCCTGGTTACTTTTCAAAGATCACCTTCTTCAAGCTCAAGAACAATCCACCCACACATTCAGGAAGTCAAGAAAAGGTGGCAGGAGACCTACATGAATAAACAAGATGCTCTTGACTAAATTCAAACATTTAAAGGAAGCATACAAGAGACAGAAGCAGGGTCAGATGACCCAAGAGGAATATAGAGACACTGTTTGAGTATGCAGGAACAGCGTTAGAAAAGCCAAAGCTCATCTAGAGTCGAATCTGGCAAGGGGTGTGAAAGGCAAAAAGAAAGGCTTCTACAGGTATATCAGCAACCAAAGACTAGGGAAAATGGGGACCCACTGCTGAATGGGACAGGGGACCTGATGACAGAGGACATGTAAAAAGATCAAAGAACTCAATGCTTTCTTCACCTAGATATTTACTGGTAAGATGAGCTGTGAGGAATTCTAGGCCCCTAAGAGCRGTGGGGAGGTCTSRAGCAATGAAGACTTACCCTTAGTAGAAGAGGATCAGATTAGAGGATATTTAWATAGATTGGATGTACACAAGTCGTTGGGACCTGAGGGGATGCACCTATGAGTACTGAGGGAGCTGGCTAATGTCATTGTGAGAGCAATCTCAATTACTTTTGAAAGGTCATAGTGATCAGGAGAGGTTCCTGAGAACTAGAATAAAGCAAATGTCACTTCTATCTTCAAGAAGAACAAGAAGGAGAATCTGGTGAAATACAGGTTCATCAACATCACCTTGATCTGACTGAACCTGATAGAGCAAACCTCCTGAAGGCCATTCCCAAACATATCAAGGACAAGAAGGTGATTGGGAGTAATCAGCATGGATTTACAATGGGGAAATTGTGCCTGACTTATCTGACAGCTTTCTACAACTCAATGACTAGCTCAGTGGATGAGCAGAGAGAAGTGATGTTGTTTATCTTGATTTTAGTAAGSCTTTTGACAGTGTCTTCCATAATATCCTCATTGACAAACTGACACAGTACAGATTAGATAAGTGGACAGTGAAGTGGACTGACAACTGGCTGAATGGCTGAGCTCAAAGGGTTATGATCAACAGCATAAAGTCCWGCTGGATGTCAGTTGCTAGTGGTGTGTCTCAGGGGTTGATGCTGGGACCAATATTATTTAACCTCCTCATTAATGACCTGCATGATGGGAAAGAGTACACACTTGGCAAGTTTAGAGATGATACAAAACTGGGAGGAGTTGGTGGCAGACGCCATGTGGCAGATGGTTATGCTGCCACATGGTTCAGATGGACCTTGACAGCCTGGAGGAATGGGTGAMCAGGAACCTYATGAAGTTTAGCAAAGGGAAGTGCAAAGTCCTTCACMTGSGGAGGAAAAACACCATGYACCAGTACTGGCTGGGGGCTGACCAGTTGGAAAGCAGCTTTGCAGAGAAGGACCTGGGAGTCCTGGTGGACAAGTTCAATGTGAATCAGTAATAAGCCCTCATAGCAAAGAAAGTCAATGATATCCTGGGCTGCGGTGGAAAGTGTCACCAGCAGGTCGAGGGAATGATCTCTGCCTCTACTCAGCACTGGTGAGACCACATCTGGAGTGCTGGGTCCAGTTCTGGTCTCGCCAGTACAAGAAAGACACACACATACCARAGCAAGTCCAGGAAAGGTCTGGGAGCATCTAACATAAAAGGAGAGGGCGAGATACCTGGCACTATTTAGCCTGGAAAAGAGAAGGCTCGAGGGTGGGGGTCTTATCAATGTTTATTAAGATCTGATGGAGGAAAGGAGTAAAGGAGATGGAACCAGACTCCTTTCTGTGCTGCCCAGTGAAAGGACGAGAGACAACAGGCACAAGTTGAAATACATGAAATTCTGCTTAAATATAAGGAAAAGGTTATTTTGTTGTGTGAGTGGTTAAACATTGGTACAGGACGCCCAGAGAGTCTGTGGAATTTCCATTGTTGGAGATATCCAGAACCTATCTGGACACAACCATGAGCAATCTGCTTGCATTGCCCATGCTTTGAGCAGAGGAATTGGACTAGACGATCTCTGGAAGCCCCTTCCAACTTTAATCATTCTGTGATTGATATCTGTTACACACATTTTTATACTAATGCTGGAAGAATAGGGGAGAGAACATGTCCTAAGTTTGTTGTTTTCAAACAAAATCCTACTAATTTTCCTCAATGAAAAAATAACTAATAGATTTTCAATGAAGGCTACAGGAAACTCTTCTGGAACAAGTCAAATTTAGCAGGGGAATTTTGGCAGTGATTACAACTATAGCAGTCTATGTTTACATAACCCAAGTTATTATGTATTTGCATGCAGATTAGAGACCCAGAATTAGTCACAGAATAATTTCTTAGTTTCATACCTGTATTGCTGTAATCTCACTCCCTTTCTGCATACCCCCAAGAATATCCATGTGCAGAGATAAATTAAAAAAACATAGATCAAACCTCACTGTATTGGAGTTGAGATTTGGACTCTGACAACTCCAATTTAAGCTGTTTTCCTCCAAAGTGACAATGGAAAGTCTAAGCCAGTTTACCAAAATACACCTTATCTTAGGTTAGAATACTACAATAGATCTCCTACAAAATGGCTTGAGAAACAGTTTCTGGAGGGAATGTTGTTTTTATGAAAGAAGTTTTCCTTAGAAAGAAAAAGATCGTGAATTTGATTAAGGATTCCAAATTTTGCAAAAAATTGTTGAAGAGTTACTTTTCACAACTGTACTTAATTATACGTATTATTAAACAAATGGAAAGTATAATAAATTTCTACAATAGACTTAAAGTAGAGAAAATAAATGTATTGTTGAAAACAAATAAACAGTATTGAAAAGCTGAGAGTGGGGAAGAATGGTAAATTAATTAAAAAATAAAAATAAAAAGCCAAAGGAGAGAGTTATTAATTGTCCCAACACCCCTTAAAGATTGTTAATCTTCTCATGCACAAGTTCTTTTTCTTATACAAAAATCTCAGGACATAATGTCTGTTATCACCATTGGCTGGTCGGGCTGATTTCACTGAAAACTTTTATACAGAAGAAGAACAGAAAAAAATCTGCTAAATTTTTATTTAAAATGAGGCATTCAGAAGAAAAGGTCACAGATGGTGTCTGGCATTTGGGCTAGTGAAGTGAAATTGGGCAAAATAGTGGACTTTCGCAAGGCATGTTGGCACAAAGGAGCAACAGACCTTGTATGAACAGACGATACAGAACAGATAAGGAAAGTTCTGCAGAAAAACAAAGAGGGTATGAAACTCTCGAGGTCTAGAAAAGCAAAAAGATAATCCACAAGAAAAGGGGAGACCAGGAGATAAGTCTCAGCAACATGTCATTGTGAAAGTATGGGGGAACAAGATTTTACAGAAAAAAATACAAAGTATCAAAGGCAGGAAAGAAGTGAGGAAGAACCAAGTCTGAAGATGACTTTTGGAGGTACGACCAGTGAGAGTGCGCTACTGAACAACGTTGCCAAGGGGTCTAGGGCAGACTCTGGAAAAAAGGAATGGGAAACACTTCTTTTAGATAATCTTTTTAACAAGTTTAGAAATTAGAGGCAGGATGTGAATCTTAATGCCCCATAAGCACATTGTCAAAGTCTGTTCTGGACAGAACTGAGAGAAGAGAGAAACTTGAAGTAAAATCTATTAATACAACAGCCTTGCACGGACAGAAGAGTTTCACACTGAGCATGTTTGTATCTAAACTCTCTTTCCCATATAAATATAGTCCAAGTACAACAGATATGCCAAAAAGGCAATGAAAAACTGTGCATAATGCCAACTGTCTTACAGCAAAAGCTGGCCTTTCAGTTCCATGTGTATAGGTTCCCTGTTTTTTGAAAAGACAAGTTTGATAATCTTCGAACAAATAAAATTATATTTTTGGCTATACTAACTCTGAAAATAATACTTGATGGTGTATACCGAACACTGCGTAACTTGRTATTACTCATTAAATATTAAAAATGATCTTTAATACCTTCAAAGTACAGACTCACTTTCTGTAAATACGGGTCACACACTACATGTATGATAGTAGATATGGACAAAGTAAAGAGGAATCAACTACTCACAGGGTTGAATATTTTTAAATTTCAGGTACCGAATCAGTTTGATTGTGTGGTTTAATTTATTACTATTRAATCATCATATTATCATTAAATTTGTTTTTATATAGCCAGATATAGTCACATAAAATTAAAATACTGGAATTGTTTGTAAACATTTTTGACTAAAAGTTTGGATCTTCTTCCCTACCTCATCATATTACATCAAACATTGTACTTAGCAAAGMCCCACACTAAATTCTACTTTTTGTAGAACAAATACCTCCATAGAATAAAAGGATTACCATGGTTTTACATGAGTATAATGGGAAGGAATAGCACGGTATCAAGACTGCTCTCTAAAGAGTATACTGTGCAAGACAGCAAAATGTCTATATCCAAAGCTTAGAGCAATTCCTGAAGCCCAGAACCTACCCTGTAGGAYACAGAAATTAATTGGCATCTGCTGACGTAAAAGTAGCTGTTTATGAGGGCCTTCCCCCRCCAGTGCAATGCTGAGATCTAGGAGGAGTATTAATTTTTAAATGTGCAACAGCTAACATGAGCTAAAATCTGCTTAGATTAACAGTTTAACATGAACTCACACAAATAACTGAAGATCATTGAACTCCATTTTAATAGAAGTGTAGAGCTACGAAATGTTTAATTGATAAGCAATAGCTACYATTTTGCATGTAATCAGTCATATACCTATTTCTAATGATCACTAAATGAGATTTCTGTTAGTGTATCCTGAAAATTTGCATCTCTCATAAGAGGTATACCATTAGCTTACAGAGCACAGATGTTCAAACAATCTCTCTCCTACATGATCTCACACATCACATTTTAATAAACTGTCTTCCTAAAGCATTTGCAAGTGTAAGGGGCTTTTTTTTTTTTTTTTTTTTTTTTTTTTTTTAAGTCTTAAGCAGAAATCAGATAGAAATATAAAAAAAGATTTTACTTTGATTAGTTGAAGTTGGATGTAAGGGTAATCTGCAAAAAGCACTTGGTGCTACTTTAAAGCCTTTCTTTAATCTTTCAGCTCAGAAATTCTCAAATAAGTTCTATGCAAAAAGTGATGAATGCATAAAAATATGTCCATTATTCAGGACTTGTAATGCAAGACAAAGGTGAAATTATTTGTCAAACCGTGTAGAAGAGACAGACATTGTTAGAATAAATGCTGATTTAAGAACATTCATCAGTACAAGGAAGCATAATATTTTCTATTTTGAAATACTAAAATGCTTTAAAAGAATACTATAGTACAATTGTCTCTATATAACTGAGGTATAACTAWTTTTATTGAAAAACTTACCAGTTTACTAGCTTTAAAATCAGCAAAAGTTGAATATAAATTGTTACTAACTGATCACCTGCCTCAGAAACATAGAAGARGAAAAGGAGTCCTAAGGCCATATTTACATTGTTTTCAGTGACATGCAGAGATCAAATGGCTATCACAGGGGTGACAAATTTAAATAATCCAAAGAGCAGTACCAGAACTGAAAATGAAACAGTAATGAAACTTTACAGTTATTCCTGAAAGTTATTCCTTCCCTCCACAGAAAACTTTTCACTAGACAGTTCTTCCAACATAGAAAAGTTGCAGAACTACTCTCTTCTTTCAGTGGGCACTGACAAGGTGTAAATCTGGAGCAAGTTCACTGCCTTTGGTAGACAATATAGTCAGTACCGACCACATATCTTCTAGTCTCCCCTCTACACTACTCTCCAATCTCATTGCTTTGTTGTAGCAGACRGTAGCAAAACTCGATGGCACTGTGCAGATGAAACTGATTTATAGTGTCTGTGCACCATTAGAGTGGCACAAATAATCTTTTCCCAAATTTACAAGAGGACCCTTGCATATTTTTCTTCAAGAAGCAAATAAAYGTGAGAACACATTTCTTATGCCTTATACTTATATATTGCTAAAGACATACTAAGTATTATTTTTTCATATATTGACATTAAAATCAGATCATGCAAGAACAATTATGCTTTTCWATTGGAAAAATAATTTCTAAACAATATGGATAGATACATTCTGCCAYGAAATCACATGAGAATTTGCATTTATTCCTCTTTCAACAGTTGAAACTGTTGAAACAGTTTTCAGCTTTTGAAATCAGCTTTATATAAGAATGCTTGAAGAGGTCTAGTTTTTCTAAAATTTACCTTAGAAAATACAGAAAGTAAATAAATTAAATCACAGTTTAAAACAAGTTTAATTTTGAGGATAAAATGCTCTGTCCCTTGGATAGTTTATTCCACACTTACAGAATGTGGRACAGCTTCTAAATAAAAAATTACAAATATAATACTCAATAGATATTTAATCCTTCTATGTCATTTCATCTTGTGTGAGATTGTGTGACTCTCAAAACTTTCTTATCAATGTTGGTTGCAAATCACACAAACCTTCCTTCTTGTCTTCTGCAGCAATCTTCACTTTTGTGTCTGTTATATCTTTGAAAGAGGCCAGAAAGAGTACTACATCTCCTTTTTCATTCTTTATAGGAACAATATCCAATAGGCACCAGAATGAAGTCCCTGTAAGGATAAAGAATGAATTTAATTCAGACATCTGTCTTTCAGCAGAGAGAGTGGGGGGGGGGAGCAAACTATTAAAGCTACAACTAATGGAATTCTAACAAAAAAATCTTATTTAGAAGGTTAGTAGTCAGGAAATCACAGATGTTCAGCTCGTGTAAATCTCTTTGCATCATTGGTTGAAGCTCARTAATACTACTGTCTCTGGAAGCAAGGCATTAATTTAAATGCAAAATTTATCTACAGGGATCGTTAATGGTGTTTAATGAAGCTGCTTACTCCTCTGAAATCATGCTTTCCTTTGAACTCTCAACTGATGTACTTCCTATTTCACTGGAATAGCTTCCACCATGTTGACATCTGAAGCTTCCATATTAACTAGAGAATCATTTTACCTTAATCATCCAACTAGGTACTCATTAAAATCCCTTGACAGAAGACCTGACAGTTGGAGCATCATTCCACTAATTCAAAGATAATTAAACTAACTGGACATAATATTTAGAATAAAAACTGTAAATGCTTGAATTAGAGTAACTTAAGCTAGAAAAGAATTGACTCCTTGCATCTTAAGGATGGTGAGATTTATATTAACATATACCATCTGTAAAATTAATATCAGCTATCTTCCTTATGAAGAATAATGGTTACCTTGCTAAGACCTACGTTAGATAACGCTGTGTTTGGCAATATTTTTAACTCATGTCAACATTTACCTGCTCATACTTGATAAATAATTACACTTTTTTTTTCCTACTGATTGTGTCACTTGCAAAGTAGTTGCTCACTTCCTAAGATGTTATTCATATACTTTCCATTAACTCAGATCATTCAGAACAGAAGCTAATTTTTTGCTTAGGTCCTGGTGAGTCCTTGAAATGTGTTGGGAGTATAACTAGAACTCAGTAAACATGTTGGACCCCAATCCCATCATTTTGGGGATAACTCAGTTCAGTGCCAGGCTTCTGTATTTTTCAGGTTTTGGGTACCAACACAAACTGCCTCCACATATTATCACTGTGCTATCAGCCTACTAATCTTATTTACAAACCATAACTACTGCTTTTTTCATTTTAAAATATATTTTTAGGAGATGCTTCTACCTTTACATAACCATGTTCCTTCCTATCACAATATTTTTGTCATTCATTCATAGCCAGAAATCTACTTTCATTTAGAAAACAGGATAAGCTCCCTGCAAAACTGACTGTTGCCAGATGATCAAATGACCTTGATCCTTAAGAAGGCAAATTAGATTAGTCACTTCCCCATCTATACTCTCTTTCCCAAACTCTGCAGTCTTGGAAATGAACACAAGATCTCAAGTCAATTTTATAATTTAAATTTTCAAATAAAAGTTCTCTAACCGCGTGTTGAAAGCTGTAGATAAGCACAGGAGGTGAAACATCAGCTTTTCCCTTGAAGGACTACCACAGCTGGAGGTCCAAAAGCATTCWTTGAAGGGAAATCAGCTGGTTCTCTCCATCCTGGCCAAACTTTTCAAGAGAYGGACAAGCAACTTTGAAGGTAGCATTACTGGTAACCACTACTGGTTACTTGTTATAAGGTAAGGCTTCCCCTTAAGTTTCTTAGAGTAGGCACAAGAAGAATAGTGAATATTTGGAAAGAAAACTGGAGAAAGAGAGAAAAATCATGGAGATAGACTGGCTTAATACTGAGTTTAAAAATTCTCATTTTAAGGATGTAAAGACAGATAAAGTTAAGTAGCCCTTTTAAAAGCAGATAGAACTGGCATGAAAAGCAAGATATTTCTACTGTTTCTTCCTTCACTTTAATTTTCCATTCTTAATTCATTTTTGTACAGGCTTGACTCCTTTTTCAAAACTTTGGGGAAAAACTGCTTCAGTGCTGTTACCGTCAGCAACGTGCTACAGAGCCACCACCCTGTCAATCTAAARTGGTGCATTCAAAGATGAGAAGAAACATTAAGAAATGTTATTTTCCTACTTAAAAACAGAATCACAAATGTCTACATAATATTGTTATAGCTCTTAAACTGGCCAAATTTTACTTTGTAAAATTACATTGTGCCCAGCTAAATTCTAGCAGTAGATCCAGTTGGACAAGATGCTGTAAACGATAGCAATGACTGTAATGCTTTGTTAAACAGTTGTAATCTGTTCCAGATGTAGAAGCGTATCCTATTTTCAATTGCTTTTTTTTCACACACAAATTAGTAAGGTTGCTCCTGGAAGAAAGTTACAGGTACCAGCCATATTCAGACAAATCCAATCCAGCTATTCCAAGAAACACATTTGGCAGTGCTACCTGAAATGATAGATTTGTAGTTTTAGGGAAATTATTGCAACACTGCCCATCAGCAATCATTAGAAAGATAAATAAACCCTTTCGGGGTGTCATACTGTAACACATTTACTCCTTCGTATATAATCAAAGAGAATTTGAATTCAGTGCAAATGAACACCAGTCATTGAAATTATTCCAAATTTTGCCACAGTTTAATGTTATTTGTTGTTTATCTTCAAACATATTTTCTTTTGTTATATGCCCTCATTCTCCTCCTCCTTYGTAAACATGCCTGAAAATATTGATTAAGCAAAGCAAACAAGCAACATTAGCAGTTGACATATACAATGCAAAYATATGCTACTTCTCTCATGAAGGCACCACTGGCACGGTGGAGCCGCTGCTCTTGCCATTACTTCTACACTCAGTCTCCACAAGTCCTGAGCTGAGCTTCTGTTGCTGGATTTTCTGCCACTGCTCTGAAAGGAGCAAATGAATAAATACAAAGTATTCTTCAGGACTAGAGGAGATGGCCCAATTTAGCTCAGGAGTAGATCAATATGTGCTAGCACTCTGTCAGGAACAGAACTGTGTTATCTTTCACTATTGACAAGGATTCTCGGAAAAATATACTGATCCAATGCAATCCATTATAGAGCTTTTATACTGAAAGCCAGCATCATACAATGCTGTAAGCCAAAAGAAGAACTTGCTTCTCATCAAAAAAAAAAAGTAATTCCCTATTTAGTTATAGTGCTTTTGAGTGCACTCAGCCATGAGACAGAAATCCCTTCCCTGCTTCAGATGGTACATACAAAGGTCTTCTGTATTGCCAAGAGTAGTCTATCAAAGAAATTTCTCTTGGAGTTTTATTTATATACAGTCTCTATTGCTCCAAGCCATCACTCTTTGAGGAAAAGTTTAATCTTTCTCTTGCATTATGAACTGAAGGTTCAAAATGTATTTTAATATCCTCAGGGCTTATAAAAGCACACCACAAGAAAGGAGAAAAAGAGATCAAATGAAGCATAATCTTATCACAAAACAATTTGACTAGAGTCCACCTCATGTGTGTATATATATATATATATATACACACACACATATATACATACATATATATATATATACACACATATATATATATACACACGGAGTAGAGTGCTTTATGGTCACTCTCTCAACCACTATTTCTACCTTTCCTCAGTCCAACAGTCTGTCCTCAAATTGAAATCAAAACAAGAGTCAACAGRGAAAGGAATTTAAAAGTTAGATTTCTGCAGAACCCTGCCATCATACCAATATCCCTATTACTAGAAAATAAAACAAAGAGCAGAATCAAACAGTTAGCTCTATTCATGAGCTACTATGCTCAGTATACAAAAATATTTACTCGGTCTTCAGTCACATTCACCCCAGACAAATCTTAGTGCAGTACTCAGAATGAAAGGCTTTGGTGGGTATTTGGATATTGTAATGGCATCAGAATACAGAAAYTGAGTGGGATTATTGATGATTGACTTCTTAAATTCTTTAGTAAACTAATTAAACTCTGTATCAATCTCCTCTGTTTTGTCAAAATCTTAACCATTCTTACCTGCAGCAAGTACCCTTCTACAGTAAGTACAAGTAAGCACACATCTTCCTCTGAATCACTCAGATCTAGTAACACACTGATGCAAAATTATATTCTATTTATAATCTAGGCCCAGACTGTTAAACTCATATCGTCCAGGCAGACTAGCTTAAGACTTTCTTTTTTCACCCTGTGTCAGCTAGTGGCAGCTATAGCCACCAGCAGGCCTTCACTTCCCTTGGGACTTTGCACGCCACGCTGCTGGCCAGACACGCACCAGGCTGGCCTGCACTGCCTCTTCCATCGCTCAAGGGCAATAAATTGAGCAAATTCCCATGATTCAACTATATCTCTCTACTGTGAAAGGAAAGGGGACTAAGACATAAAGCTATGCTACAGAGCTTGACATGTGCACATAACATATGAGACTAACAAAATTAAATGTTTTATAGGCTAAGAAGCTGAGTACTTGGAAAGAAAAGAGTATATGTCTTACATATTGGATGTACAAGTGCCTTGTGGCAAGAAATAGTGACTCTTCAAGCCACATAGTTATCATGATATATATGCACAAGAGGACAGAATTAAGCTGCACAAGGAATCATAAATCTGGCACATTTCTTTACATTATAGTGCTTTACTTAGCAAACTAAATGTTCTTTTAAGCAGATGCAAATCATACGTTCTTTTTTTAAGCTGTTTCTAAGGACTGTTATTTAATAGACAAAAATAAAAACATTGTTAAATGGGTAATGGCAATAACTTGCCAGCAGGGTTGATCATGAATCTTCAGCACGAGAACACAGACTTATTTTATTTAAAGAACATTTGCTATTTGTTACTAGCAAAATAAAGCTGCTGCTGGATACATGATATCACCAGTGAACTTTAAGCCTGATCTTTTCCCCTTTTCCACTGTGGAAACTCTGGATATCAAGACAAACAGTCCAAACTGGCTCTTTTGATAACTTATTGAAAGATTTCCAGTGTCACTGATAGCATTTTGGCTAAATGTTTCATTGTTTTTATAAAGTGTCACCACCTTTTTGAAGAAACCAAAGTACAAAACAGAAAACCATGCTTTAAAAATAATTGCAACTCAATTAAATAGAAAGGGAATGGAGCTGAAAGAAAAAATACAGCTTTAATCAGAGTGGTTTCTCTCTATTAAGTACCAAAACTTTGACAATAATCTATTAACACAGATAAAGCAAGGCTTTGCTGCTTTAAGTAAATAAGTACTTCTTTCTCCATCATCTTATAGTAGTCACACGTACATATTAAGAAAAAAAAAAAGCTATCAATTTTTTCCCTTACATTCTGCTACTGTAGATGACAGCCTGTATATGCTGTATCTTAGTGTCAGTCTTTGGTCTGACAGGATTTCTCAAGAAAACAAGAATACTCATAAATAGGATGTATTTGTCAACTGACATATATGGTCAATGATGTCTGTGCTAACATTTTCACAGTAGTAGTATAAAGGATTCAAGAACAGATTTCCCCAAGTTTTGTATAGTAGATTGTATACTGCAAGTGGATCCACTTGCAAGTTTCAGCAAATGCGGTAAATACATTTCAAAATGCCGCAAACTGGAATACAGAGGTGTTCCAAGACCTTGGTAGGAGGAAGGGGATAGGCGAGATAATTTAATAACAGGGTAAAAATTATGTTTTAATAAGAATAAGTAGGTAACTATGTTAACTCTGTTGAGCTATGTAGTGACTCAGAAGCTTTCATGAAAATTCTCTCTTCATCTGTCTCTACGGATTATCATTACTGCTGCAGTGTACAGCTTGAAACTATGAATTACTGCTTTTCTGTAGGCTTGTAGAATAAACGTTCAGAAAGCTTCAAAGTTCTTTATTCGTTAAATTGTGCATACAGAGGAGATGCTGACCATCTTAAGTCCAGCATTGTTTTAGTTTGTCAACATAGAAAATTAAAGATTTCAGATGTGACGAAATCAAACAGAATGTAACGCTTTGGCTACAAAAATGCATTGCTGAAAGAACCAACATTACAATTTCTTACATGATATGCAATTGCATGATCACCTATTGTAGACATTTCTCTTATATAAAACTGTCACATCCTATCAGAGAAAGTGAAAATTTCCCTCCGTGTACTTACATCACTCTTTTTTAGTGCCTAGCTTCAACTCATTTCCTGTTCCCTCCACTGCCAGGTAACTCAGAATAGCTTGTATGTCATATTACCCACATATCTAACTTTTTTTGTCATGACTGCCACATTGTGGAGAGGGAGAGGTGGCAAGGATGTTTTCCTAAGAGAAGACATACCTTAGCATGGCTGAGTCCTATCCTTGCCTCTGTTGCAATCTTCCAGTATTAAGCTGGTAAAGGCTCAATTTACATCTTGAAATCTACACTTCATATTATCTCAACACAGACTGCTCCTGCTCTGGCAGTTTGAGCATACGACTTTCCAGYTTTAATGGTCTTTAAATATTTTTGTATGTAACAGCTAGTACAGTCTGCTGTACATATTCTGTATAAATTAATGTATGGACTCCAGCACATCTATATTTCAGCTTTGTTTTTACTCAGTTTTCTTGACTCCTCTTTTAGAACTCTAGTATTTTCCCCACTTAATGAAACTCCTAGTTTCAAAATCCTCTAGTCACATTTGAGTTTTCATTGAGCAAAAGCAGAGAAGCTAAGCAATGCTGTTAAAGCCATGTGACATGCTCTCATTATCCTTATGTGCACTACTTAGGTTTTGTTTGTTCTAATTTCCTTTTCCTATCTCCTTCCAGATTAGAAAAACCTCTATTTTAGGAGATGATAACAACCTGCCTGATGTAATACATTTATCAGGTTACAATTATAATAATTAGCAAAATACACAGGACTATACAAAAAAGCAGTGAAGTCAATGAAATATATTCTGTTTATATACGAAAGGTCTTAAGGACAAATTCATTAAAATTCGCAATGTGCCATTTATTCCTCCCCATCCCCAAATGATCGTTACTGTGTCCCAGTCGTAATATTTACAAGGTGTTCAGTTTCTGTCAGCTGACTCCTGGGAAAGTATTAATTGAGGTGGCTTATTTATAATTAAATATCCAATATCTCTAGTTAAAGTGATAAAAAACTTGTCCTAAAATATTCTTGCTTCCCTTTTTAGTAACTATTATATATCTTAATCTTGTAGTGTACCCAAACAAAATAATTCTTCGGTGTCTTTCTGTGGACTGTTTCAGAGTGAGTCAGGATCAATCCTTCCTTAGCAGTCTATTCTTTGCTTTCTTCAACTAATATTTCCTTTTTTTTTCATGGCTTTCAGTGACACAATCCCAAAACAAGCAAAGTCTGCTTTCTCTTGATTACTGTATTTTTGTAATCTATCATTAGAACTGTGTTTCCAACTCATGGTCTCTATTCCTTTTGGACTTTAAGAGCTCCCAATTTGAAATGTAGATGTAATCATCATCCTAGTAAAGAAGATTGTTTGGTCTATTGAGGGATGTACTTTTGTCCCTTGGAAAAAAAACAACCAATTTTCTTAAGCTAGGGTACTCTCTCATATACATTTGCGTACACATGTATGAGTCTATATGTATGTACACACACATGAAAAATCATGTATGTACACACACTTCTTCATTTCTCTTAGTTTCTTCCTATAACCTGCCTAACTTTTGAAATTGTGTCTGATATTTCTGATGTCAGAAGTGTAGCCCACATTCATCTGAATACAACCATATTTTCAAATGACATTACTGTGTTTTTGAGCTCATTATTTTATTCTCTTAAAAAGAAGCTTCAAAGAGGACACAGGATTTGTTGTTTGCTGTAAGTGAAAACAGAGCATACCAAAACAGGCCACTCCACTTGAAATTAAAATGTTCACTTTTTCAACTCTAAATAACAACTGATAACACCACAACTAAAATAAATTTGTTCAAAATATTCTAGTGATCATGATTCTGGTGTCTTCTCAGTGATAGTACCTAGACATGGAAGATCCACAGTCTGCAGAGTGGAAGACCTCCCAAAGTTGGGAGGATTTGCTGATACTGCAGCCTCATGCTTATTCATAATGTTTTGGACAATTTTTTCCTTGGAGGAAGAAGAGATTCTACTGACTAGATGTTCACTCATGTTGAAAAGCTCCATTTTACAAATTGATCATTTGTTTTCAATCACTTTTTCCATTAGGAAAGGTCAAATATGTTTTTTGTTCAAGAAGAACATCAGTGCCTCTACGGTTCATGCCTACTATTTCATTTTTTAACTGTTAGTATGCATCAAGAGCTTTAACCAAATTTGAGAATTTTCTTTGAGCACATAATTCAAGAATTTTAACTGGTATTTGTAATTCTGCCAACTGACAACCTTCTGGAAGGAAAAGGCTAAAGATGGGACCTGACAAGAAGCCATGCCACAGATTTGGACTGGATATCACCATCCTATCAGGTTATGCTTTTTGTACAGAAGGATTTTGAAACRTATTCTGAGGAGTTACATAAGGCTGTAGAGAGGATTAATCTCCCCAGTTCATCATATGAATCCACATGAGCACATGCTGTAAACAGGCTTTGAGCCTGCTCATTGAAAAGAATTATAGTAACCCCATCAGTTGGGAAGTAGTAAGTTTTAACCTTTCCATTACTTAGCCACTCTCTAAAATTGCTCTGCTTTCCTTAGCCCAAATCAGTAAGAAGTTGCAACAGAGAGTGCAGACATCATGCTGCTCTTTCAAAAATTGTGGAGCTATTGCACGAATTCATCACAATTGTCAGCATAGGAGAAGGCAATTAGATAGAGCCTAGGGCAAAGTTCAGTGAAGGAATTTGAGGATCAGGAACAAATTAATGAAATTGTCAGGAGAAGGGAGAGATGTGATCATGAGAAGAAATGATATTTTGTTCTCTCTCTCTCTCTTTTTTTTTTTTTAACAAATGGTAAAGCATAGGGACAAAAGTCAACTGTCAGCTGAAGCCTAACTAAAAACCCTCATAGAAATAAAGCTGCACTTCTTAAAATGAATATGTCAAAGATGCATAATTAAGCAATAATGAAATATATCATGCATACAATATTACTAGCAACCATCCATATTAAGTGCAGCTGGAAGCCCAAGGTGCCTATGTGGAAACAATCATCTATAAGCATCCATAAGCAATGAAGGGTTATCCCTCCATAACAATGCAATAAACAGCAGGAAACTCGCATACAAATTTAGTTGCTTATCTCTGTGCTTTCAGCAGAACACATCATTTATCAGTGAATTTTGCTTTTAATAGATCATGCTGCTATTGAAAGAAGCTATTAGCTGATGTCAGCATCAGTGCCATCAGAACGAAGCATCAACACTGTCAGTTAGTAAGCAATAGTCAAAGTCTCATTAAAAYACAGTAAAAGATCACAGGTATTTCAGATCACACGGCTAACAGGGCATTTTACCACTATTTCTTTCATCAAAATGAAATTCATCCCCTGGTTTTGTCTCACCGCATGCATACAGTGATAGTTTCATTCTAGACTCTGCAGAGCTCAACTGAAGGCTCTTCACAAGAGTAGAAGTCTGCCCCAACTTCTCCTCCCCAGTGCAGGGCTGCGTTGTTCCCATTGCAGCAGAAGCAAGGACTGTCTTTAGCATTTCTACACATTTCAGAGCTGCCCATGTTTCATCAGTGGCTGTGAGTCAATCAGATCAGTCAATCAGTTTGGAGAGAAAAGAGCTAAAGCATTTCCTCTCCTGTGAAAGCAGAGGAAAATAAAAATGTGTCTACATACATAAGTATACTGTTATTTAAAATGAAAGACTTCTCCAAGATCTCTGAAGCTCCAGGCACACTGCTATTAGGCTAAAAGTGTGTGTGTGTGTGTTGGGGGAGGGGGAACAGGGAAGATGCTTTTCTGAAGCATGGTTTATGAACAATTGTTTATGGCTCATGAAATTGCAGTTAGATATCACTATCAGATTCATTTTTCAGTGTTGCTTCTTCTTTTTATCCCCCTTCACTCCTACATTTTATACATATGTTTATATATACGTTTATATAACACAAGCACAYCAACCGCAAAAGCTTATTAACGTTCTTATTTATAGGTTGTATTTCTAAGGTGAAGTAGCAGTGGAACTACAACGAGGTCACATTGCTATGGACTCTCCTGCTTGTGTAGAGACTTTCTCTATGTAAGTAACTCWATATCACTAGAAAATTAATATTTCTATATGGAAAATTTTAACAATCATCAATTAGAAAATTTTAATAAATTCCTCTTTTCTAACTGCCCTTACATTTCCCACGGACATACTGTATTTCAGGAGACTGCAAAAGCTASTGGGTCAGTTTATAGAAAAAAGGTGCTGCATAACTCCTCTGAACTACTACTGTGGCACTGAAGTTTCAAAATATTACAAAATATTTCACTTTGGCAAAATACTTCATTTTTCAGATAATAATTAAARGTAGATCTTTAAACTTGATGGAAGAAAGGGACGCCATTCTTGTAAAGACAAAAATATTTTTTGCAGAAAACAAGAGCTTTAAGAAAAATTAATTTTAAAGAAAATTAAATCCATTTCAAAAAAAAAAAAAAAAAGTTGTATCAGAGCTTTTGCTATCCTGAAACCACATTATTCAATGGCACATCTATAGCAGAGGCTATAGATTACGTCTCAAGTCTTGTGGCTTATTTCTTTTCCTTGTGTTTGTCATTGCTGTTCAYCTGAGAATAGTGTTACATCCTAGACTTTCTAATGGTCTTTTAGCCATGTATGAAGGTAGGCAGTAACTCTGCAAGAGACTCAGACTTTCATTCCTTCTCGACTCTCCCTAGTGCCTTGCTCCTSAGCTCTCTTCCAGATAAAAGTATATAATTATTAAAACAGGTAATCTCCAACAGGGCTGGGAAGGGTCAGATAGAATATCTTGATTTTTTTATATTGATTCTTGAAAATAGAGAATTAAGCAAACATATCTGAGATATGAATTTTATTTCAATATCCAGCCAATAACCATGGCATGCCTTCTTGATCTTCTAAAATACCGAAAGTTTATCAAAACCTTTARGGCCAAGAACTATGAGACACAAGCRAACACATATCTCAGTATTTACAGCAGTTTACAGGTAGAAGATAACAAAGCATTCCTTGAGTCCCAGTAGCCTTATCACAGAATGAAGCCAGCTCAGCATATTGCCAAACCCTAGGGCAGCTCATAATGGTGGTCCCAGCAGAACCTTCTGATCCCATTCCTCTGACGGGGGGTTTTTAATTGCCCACAAATGCCTGTGCAAACAGCTCTATTGCTGGCATGGGGAACTGGGGCTGGGGAATCTGCAGGGCTACYGCAGATCATAGGGGTGTAAGAACCAACCCATTTTTAAAGGTTAGAAACTGATTTGAGACACAGGGAACGAGTCTGATGGTTTCTGGAAGGAATCAAGGTGTGACCTTCTCAGAAATTGAAAATGGAGAGCTTACTTTGGACTGTGATGGGATGAGTGTATGTGATTATAGGGCTTATTGTCACATCCTCTTAGGCTGTCTATGGAAAAGAAAAAACCTCTAATCTGCTGCTTGTTAGTACTTTAGTTTTGGGACTTCTGAAGACCTTATTTAACTTCATGCACTTGCAACTGATAAGTATCTTCAGTGTTTTGGCAGGGTGAAAAAGAAGGGATTTTCTAAACGTAGTTCTTCAGCACAGTATTCACCTGCTTTCAGATTCTTCTAGAACAAGATCCAGGCAGTGGGTTCTCTTCTCAGCCGCACTGATAAATCCCAAGCCACTTGAATTCAGCAAGATTATTCTATATTTACATTATTGTAATCTGCAACTAAATTTGTTGCAGATATTTTCAACAAAATGTAGCAGTCTGCTCTGTCAGCTCAGAAGTATCCCCGACACCGCTCTTCAGACAGCATAACAACTTGTCATAGAGTGTGTGTCAAGGGTATCAACTAGAGGAATCAAAASTACTATAGCATTTTTGTCTAAACATTACTAAATGAGCAACTTCTCCTGGCATAGAACTTGAACTGTTTAGGCTGTTTTAAAGCTATCAGGATTTGTCTGAGTTTGTGCAAAACAGTATTAAGAAAGATCAGGGAAATTTAAAATGCTAATTTTAGTTTTTAAACTCTGAAACAGTCCCCGGGGTGTCCCTGTAACATCAGTCTCGAGTTGTAACCTCTGTTCTTGCTGACTGCTCTTAGGTTCTCTCTAGCAGGACCTCAAGTCTTTTGCTTAAGGAGACTTTGCACTTTGTGATTGTATATGGAAGTTACTGATGTTCAGTTAGTCTTGTAATTAAGCCTGCACAGCTTGCTAGTACCTCTGAACTGATCTGACTAAAGCCAGACACCTAGTTATACAGACACCCTAAACTGGTAATAGGACATTGACATTTTACCCTATGATGACCAGAGCTTGTTAATCACTCTTCTTCCACCCATTTATGTTCCCGACATTTGCTTTGGCACTAGCCCCATTAGCAATTACTTCCAATATCAGGGGATCCTCAAGGTAGCCATACAGTCATTTSGGGGGCATTATTCTGAAAGTTCTTTTGCCTTAAAATGCTTTTAAAACATTTGCCCGTGACAGAGACGCTCATTTTTCTYGCCAATGTTGAATAAGCCTAACTGCATCATATGTTCAATTTTTTTTCCAGAAAAAATGCTCACTTAAAATGGATGAATGATTTACCAAATTTGATGTCTGTACTATGCAGCTCTGTTGAAAAAATAAGACTATTTTTACGATAAATTTTGCTTTTATTCAAGAACAGTCTCATGTTATTTTAATACTTATTCATTTCTATTTCACAATTATACAGAAATACATGAAAATGRAAGCTATAATAGGCGGTAAGGGAAATTTATTCATACTGAGAAAGTGTCTTGGAATGGCTTTGATTAAGATTATACCCAAGGATGTAAGTAGGATGGTTGGTGGGAAATTCTTTTATCCTAAAGATTTTCCCTTTACCTATTTATCTATGATTCAACTGCATTGATAAGCAAATCGACCTGTAATTTTTTTGCACCTTCATTGATCATACTTGTTATAGGTTTGAAGCACTCCTTCATAGCACAAAGGAACCACAATTTATCCCWTAGGGCCAAGCCAGTGAAATGAGTATGGCAGCTTTACTTCTTACATTAATCTACACTTCTTAACATTTACCTACATCTTTCTCATTGTGCCTAATCATCACTCTACAATACGAGGGAAAAGCAGCCCTTATGTTTTTGGATTAAGATAACTTTTTCCTCCACATTCAGACAGGATTTTACAAATCTGAAACTATTTTCTTTGAATAATCTTCCCTGAAACACAGGCTSAAGAAACTGTTGGAGTCCCCTTCAAATGCTAAAAAACTAAGAGGAAGACACATTCAACAACATCTTCAAATAACTTTAATATTATGAAAAACAGCAATCATGAATACGAGTCAACTGGGCAATATTTCTCTCTCTTGTATTAGTCAGAGAGTTGGGAGAAGACAGCCCCTCTTTCTCTAAAAGACTACCTAACTTCTTCACAGTATATTCTTACTACTTTTAGGAAAGAATTTTTAGAAGTGTGCAATAAAATAGTAATAACATTTGAGTAATAGTAATAACAAACTGGGGAGGGTGTACCATGGGGTACTTTCTTCCATTGTTTGCTTTCTCTTTGGTGTGTGACCCAAAATTTACTGAAGCCTRTGAAGTTGCTTAATGCTCAGAAAATTTTAATGTTGTGACATTAAACTTAGTACTAATYCATTTTGAAAGTCATGACTGTTGTGTTTATAGAGAGTGGCTATGGAGAATGAGTCGCTTAGACCAGCCAAAGTTCTGAACATCTTAATGAAGGGGCTGAAAATGTTACATACCTGTTTTCTATCTTAAGGTGAATATTAATTTCTGAATTAGAAAATCTGCAATAGGAGTCAGGATTTTAGCGTAACAAGAAGTAGATACAGTGTCATACTGAGTGCAGAAAATATAGTGCCTCCTAATGCAATTTAGCACTCTGAATTTCTTCTTCTATGTGGCTTTATAATCTGTCACATAGGTCACCTTATTTACATACTAACACAAAAATAAGCACAATCATAATATCTACTGCAACAATRTGTCCTTATTCAAATGTATTCCTGTAGATCTGATTATAAATATATAAAATCATTACATGCATGTTGTATTTTATATAGGTTAATGTTAAGTTTCATATTTTGGACCTAAGGGAAAACTGAAGAAGGAAAACTTACCGTTCTTCTTGCAGAACATGATTTCTCCTTTGAATTCTACCTTTTCCTCCAATGACTTCTCAATCTGAAGAATCATCTGCTCATTTGTTTCAGCACCAAGTAAAAATTTACAACTGCAGCTCTTCTGCATGACTTCAGTTCGTGCAAATCCAGCAAGCTCACAGAAGCCATCTGAGCAGTAAACTATAGGGAACCCCTTCGCCACCTGAGCATTTGCAAGGATGAAGTTACTATCTGTAGAAGAACATAAAAGTAAAACATGAATTACAGTCTGAATTCCACATCATTTGACAAAGTACTTCCTTCCACTTTATAGCCAGGCACAACTGGGCATGCATTTTAGAAAAGYCTCAGGTGCCTGCAAACAAGACTGCAATCTCTATTTCTAGATGATTAATCCGAACTGAAATCAAACCTTTTAGCCCAAAGAGTGCCTTCATTCAGTGGTTTCTCACACCTATGTACAGCACACCTCATCACATCCTTATATGGTAATTTAAGATCACTGCCTYAGAGCTGCTTAGCAGATATAAATTAGCACATCAAAACAACCACCTGTGCAGAGAGTGGTGTGAACATGGAAGTTTTGGAGAAGATTCACAGGTGCTAAATTATGCTGTCATTCAGATTCCTCTACAGTCAGAATACAGTCCTTTACACGGCTGTATCTTAAAAATTTCCCTATGCTCTCAATAGGCTAAAGTTCACTTTTATCAACATCCAAACATTTCTTTTACATAATCTTTCAAAGAAATCCTTAGAAATAGAGTTGAGGCACACTCTGGGGCCATGTGGAATCATTCAACTTCTGTTTTTTTCTTTCTTTTCCTTTTCTTTTTTGCTGATACAGAAATATCTTTGAAGGTTTTGTGCCTTAGATTCTCATCCTCAGCTTATGTTAGCAGTTCTAACATTATAGTTTTACAAATTAGCATAGAGACACTTTCCAGATGTTACATAAAAGCCCTCATATAGTTTTTTGTCTGTGTTTCCTTATTCTCAAGCGGGGGAGAGGGGGGGGAAAGCAGTTTTGTGACAGGACTCTGTCTACAGTTCATATTGAGGGAAGAACTACTTTTTGTCTACCGCTCATTAGGGCAAGTTTACCCTGCAGCTTGCCAACGGGAACTTAGGAGCAGTCTAGTCCCAAGACAGACACTTATTTTTCAGAACTATGTGCATGTGGATGCATGTGTGTGTATTAGGGGAAAATACTATTAACTAGCCCAACATCCCTTGATAAATATTTATAAACTTTTACATAAAAATGAATAATTTTAAATGAAAAATTCAGGTTGGTATGCCTAATCCCCATACAGGGACATATTATTCATGAGTGGGGAGGGGAGGAACAGAATGTGCAAACTAAAACATAACAAAAATAAGTCTGATTCAGCTTTAACTGTCACAAGAGCTCTACATCCATGAAATTTCATCAACTATATTCCTCTTTATTCACYCAAGGGATAAAATACTATGGCTGATGTTGTTAAGATTTCAATAATTTTAAGACAGTACAGAGGTTTATTAAATGATTAATTTGCTCTCAAGACTTTGCTTCMATTACCCTTTGCTCATATCTAATTAAAGTCTTTCAATAAGYAATTATTAAATTAAAATAGATTTTCCTCACTTACCAAATACCTATTTTTGAAATGTGTTTTTGTTCAGTGCAGTGCTTGACTTAGCCTGTCATTTTTATTTGCTTAACTAGGAAATAAGTATCATTACCAGTCAGGCACTGACATGCTGCTCCCATTGTCAACACAAACCTAACTTCCCACACTACCAAGGGAATTAAAATCATATGCTTGCACTGTAGTTTAATGAYGGTGTTGCAGTGAAAGTCCTGCAGATCATGCATCCCAAATGCRTCAGTAGCTATCAGATTAGTTTACTCCTGCATTTCTTATTGTTTAAGATTAATTATGCAATGTAAAGACGTTCTTCTTTTTAATCTAATTGTTTTGAATTGTGTGAAGCAGAATATGGAACACTGAAAAGCCAAAAAGGGTAGGGAGGATGCTATCCAAGCGTAGGAGTGCCTGAATATTATTATTAACAAGAACACAGTGGAGCTTATCAACTATATCATGACTGTATGAAAAATTTAATATAGCCAAACTCTGCTGTCATTTACATCAAAATAATACTATTACACTTTTGATGACTTTAACATTAACTTCTACAAGTCCAATCCAATGCCTACTAGAATCAGAGAGATTTTTCCATTAATATCARCAGATATCTGATAAGGCTTGTGAGCCTAATTTTGCTGTACTTTTAGAAGACAACAATAAAGCATCAGCTTCAGGAAAATAAAATCAAGATTATGATTTCTGTGTTTCATGAGCTTCAAATGTTCAAATCAAATAAGAAGTGAAGCAGTTATAATCCCAAACTAGTAAACTAWAGGAAATATGTAAATCATTTATTCAAGCAAATCTTGTTACATTAAGATCAAGCAAAATAATTTTGTCTGGTAATCATCTGTGTTTTCATCACATTCTTAACATAAATATTTATTAGGTAATAATTAAGATTTACCTAATACACAAAGGAAAACTTCTTTTCAAATATATCTTAAAGTATTCTGGTTCAAAGTATGTTTGTTTATATAATTTATTTCTCTAACTTAGAATTTTTCGTAATACTTATTTTTATTGTGCAGATATAGCACAGTAAACTGTTCAGGTTTCAGTGATTACAGAGAAACACTCAGTTATTTAATCCAATGCTATTCAGTGATGGCTAGTGAGATCTTAAAATGCAGAGCAAGAAGAATGAAATTCTATTTAGAATAAATTATTTGAAATTTACGGATTAGAAGACAACAGCTTTATTTTTATTCTTTGAATTTTCARTAGGAATGTTGAAGTGAGCAATATAAATCTATCAGTTTGTGTTATTTTTGATATGTGACTATATGTAGATAACTTCTTTTCCATAATAATAAAAAAGAGGTTGAGTTTCACTTTGCTCTTCCAGTATGTCAGCATAAATCATAGAATTACTGGTTTCTCTGGTTAGCATGATTCTGGTTCTGTTTGTTCGATTGTGCCCGAGCTTGCGCTCTGAGTCCGGATAAAGTTTCAGGAAACATGGCGAGTTTTCTGCTGATGATTGATGTCCTGTCTCTAAGTCTCACAGTAGTGTTTCCCCAGCTCTTGTAACTGTTCTTTTCAATCAAAGCCCAGACGGTTTCTGCAACTCTTCGTCAACTTTATCAATGAAGAGAGCATCTACATGACTTCTCATGTRGCTGATGACAAACAAACACCATTCTAAGTATCTTAGTTATTTATGATTGAAATAATCATAAAAGCCTACAAAAGAAAATCTCAGGAAATAAAGGAATGTACATTTCTTAAACAAATGATTCACATTGCCACTCTATAGAATGGAGAACAGCCCCAAATTCTTCCAGATGCTACTTCCAGAGTTACTACATTTAGGTTTGATTTTACAGTTCCTACATACGCAACTTAACAGGAGAAGTCTCATTCGAGATGCACTTAAGCTAGTACTACAGAGAACATGAGCATATTGACAGTTGTTAAGCACAGATAATTGAACGATTAAAATAGTACATAGAGATACTAAGCTTTATGTCAGCACATTCAGATAAGAGTGAGTTTAATTATAGTTCAATCTTGTTTACCAGCTACTATGCTTTAATTGTGATTGAGACCAAAATGATTATATAATGCATACACTTCCAAATATTGAAATTCCTCTTGAAAATCTCAGTGAAGTTAATTGGTTAAGAAATTAAGAATTACTCAGATCTAGGTGAGTCAGAAATAGTTGTGTACTAGTACTTCTCCCCACTCTGCATTTATATTTCAATGAATTTGCAGTAATACTGCAAAAGGTAGAACCGTTGTATAATAGACTACAAGTACGGACTGATGAACAGTTGATTTAATTTGCTAAGTAATTTCATATGAAGGCTGGCATTTATATAATTCTCAATGAAATATAATTGGATAATATTTACTAATTCAGAGTACAAAATAATATCTAAAGTACCTAACTCTAAGTATGGACTCAACTCCAGGGCCAAGAAGCTAAAATGAATTCTCACTATGTGCAAAAGTTCTGAATTAAATAGCTGAGAAATCAACCTTTTGCTCTGGATTCATAATAATATTTAGTCTGATAGTGAAAATATTTCATGGTGTACAATACTTATAGTTACAGAAAGAGTTAAAACTGTAATGCAGTTTAGCAGGAGATGCTGAAGTGAAACTTGAGCAGCTGGATGCAAAAACACCTCCTAGTCTAGTTGAAACATACAGGTTGTAAGTCATTTGAGGGGGAAAAAAGGAAACCCAGCGCTAAATGATCTCAAATCCACTCTTAAATGCCATTAATACACTACCTCAGCTCTATGGCTTTCTCCGTAAGGAAAAAACAAACAAACAAACAAACAAACAAAAACCCAGAGAATACCTATTTCTTGGACAATGCAGACCAAAAAGCCAGACAGTATCACACCCAAGAGGCAGGGAGAGGGGGACTGCAAAAGCTCCAAACCAAAAACGCACTAATTTGAGGGGAGCTGATGGTGCACTGGATTCCAGGGAGACACAGACACATACAGACACTTATTAGGAACTTGGTTACTGCTAACATATTAGCACAGAGGACCTTTCAAGTAAAACAATTATCACAATTGAAAAGTATCTTCATGATCTAAGACAACTGGACATATATCCTGACTTCAGGACCTACATTATTTGAAGTTATGAAGCATCAAGACAAAAGAGGTAATAAATAATATGAATAAGTTTGTGTGAACTATCTTCTACATTTAGAATTTATGTCATTTTTATTTTAAAAGTGTTTTGTAAATAATAAAAAAACCCTGTTCATAGAGAATAAAGCTGGGAAATATTTTGCAGAGCTAACTTTGAAGTTCTTCAAAATTAAACTTCATCAGGAGAAGTAGATATCTATATCTCTTTCTCAGAAGGAAATTTTAAGTAATCCAGAATATATATTTTCACTTTTTTATTATTTATCACTTTTTATTTATTTACTTGGTGTTACACAAATAGTATTTGTAATAATTTAAATGTAATATATAAAGCTGAATCAAGATTGTAATGAACTATTTCTTCTCACTCTTAAAAGTTGTATTGATTTTGACAAATAAAATCACTCAAGACTGTTATCTTTTATTTCATCAGCTTTTTTGTCTTATTATTGTGCAGGGACTGACTGCACGTAGTACTAACCTAACTAAAAAAAACTATATTGCAGTGGTCAAATATTTACATGCTACTGTGCAGTTTTATATGCACTGAAAGGCTACAAATAAAACAGCACTTATGGAAAAGTAAAATACAAAAAAGAAGAARCTAGCAGCGGAGACACTGCAACAGTCATCAGCATGCTCTTGTGTACAGTTTTCACTCCCACGTGTAAGATACCCAAAAAGCAGTACCTAGATCTTCCTCATGTTAAAAACACTGGCTGTTCAAATACCGTATAATACATACATTAGTGTTACTGTCTCTGAATAAAAAACATTCAGTGTTTCATACAAATGCTCCTACATGACCCGATATGACCCTAAAGTTGTTACTTGAAGTATCTCAAAGATATTTTCATGTACACTAGCTCACATACATCATTTCTGGGGTGCTCACTGTCACTTTAGCAATCCTCTGCAACTCCCACAACAATATGAAACTACCTTATGAAAGCTTCTACTGATTTTTTTCTTTATAATTATTACACTTCAATGTTTCGATGCCAGTATAGTGCCAGGGCTCTAAGGCTAAAAGTGACCGTTCTGAGCCTTTGCAGTTTATATGCTCCTCTCTCACTTCCTGAAATTGAATAGAAGTCTTGAATTAATTTTAACAGGGAGAAGAAGCAGTCTCCCATGTGTCTATTCTTATAAAATGAGTTCTCTGATAATGGCAGGAATTTCTGCATAGTTTTCTCAAGAGAAGCAATGCTAATCTAAAATGATACTGTGGAAAAGAAGTCTGTTTATAGAATGTTCTTCTGACAGATTGACACAAATTATGTGAAAAAGATGCTTTAGAAACTGATGAACAGTGTCCAGGAAATGTCATTTCAAGAATGGGTAGAGTTCTATACTGCACTATTTATAAAGAGTTATGCTGTGGACTCCAAACTCACCCTTGCCGGAGCTTGTTTTAAATCAAAATAACTCTGAGAATCTCATAGTAGAGCTCATTAATGCTATAYTCTTGAGCAAGATCTGTGAGCAAAACTTCCTTTTGGAGGGTGGAAGGAGATGGGAGGGAGGTTACAGGTGGCAATATGGCTAGGTTACCACATTCAAAAGAAAACATATCACCTTGTTGTGGGTTTCCCAGCTGAAAACAGCCTAGTGAAAAATCCAGATGGAAAAAATGCTGAAAACTGTGGAGCAGTCATTGATGCAGGTTAACAAAAAAGCAGAATAATCTTAATTGAAAAGTAAAGTAGGTGCCTAAGAAGCACAGCGGCAACTGTTTCTTGTAATGAAGCTATAACAGGCAGCTATCTTTCAGCTAGCACCTCCTGAACRACTGGCATTGATTAAGGCAAGAGCACCTGAGCCTTGATCTATTGATTTGTTCAAAGACTAAGGATGAAACAAAGTTATTTGTGCAAATACTAAGGAAGAAACCGCTCGGGGAACCTGAAGGATGTGAGGTGAACATTACCAAAAAAAGGTTCTTTGGAGAAAGATTCAGATTTTGGCTGAAGAAGGGGAAACAGTCTGAGAATTTCAAAGCAATTTCCTTGCAGTAAGGAGAACAAATTTAAATAGGTAGTAAAACCATTAGGCTTTTGTTTACCTTTGAAGAAAATAATTTCTTCTCATTGTTGTCTCAGTGAAAGAAAGAAAACCAGGCACAGTGAAAGGCAGCTGTCAAAAAAATCCATGCATTCAATCTCAGAAAACTTAAATAGTGCAAACAAGAAGCAGCATACCAAAATAACAAAGAAACTGAAGATACTTAGTTATTCCAAAACCTAGGCCTTTGTTTTGCATCTGCTTGTTTTGTTTTACTTTACTTCTTTTTCTTTAAAGGAAATAAAGAAGCTACATAATACAAAACAGCCATTGGCATTTGTCAATAATGTTGTTTTCATTCTGATGTGGAACAAAACCAATCCCCCCCCTTCCAATCCCCACCCCAGAAAAAAAGATGCCTTAGTAAATCAAAACAAGTAAATTCAGAATTCAGTAATTAATGTAAAACAAACCCTCCAATATCCTAGAAAAAAATCCATTAATTATTCTGTAGCGAGTCAGTGGTATTATGGAACAAAGCAACTTTTCTAATATTTTATTGGTCAAAAATATAAGTTTTGGTTTCAACTAAATTCCACTTACTGGTCAAAAAAGTTTCAAGTAAATAAATTTTGCCACTTTACTTTCAATACAATGTTGACACTATTTTTAGCCTACAGGAACAAAGCATGCAGATGCTACAATTAAATATAGTCATATTATAAGAAGTCTGAAGTCTTGCCAAAGCCCAACCTAAAGAAAGTGACTGAGAATGTCTTAATCAAATGGCAANAAAAAAAAAAAAAAAAAAAAAAAAAAAAAGCACCTGATTTCAAAACTTTAAGAGAGAGAGAAATATCTTATTCACTTAGAAACTATTGAAATAATTTGTAGAAAGTCTGTTTTTTAACATGGTTTGGTCCTCTGTCTCATCAAGTAGAAATTACACTGAATATACATGGAGGAAAAAATATTTTTAAAAAATACACCAACACACAAGCTTTTCAGCACAAGCTGCACAAGGTTCTATAAGTTACACTTATTGAAATCACCTGAAGTAGAAGAAAGCTGTGACAACATGATTGTACTGTCATATTTCCTATGCAATCCAAAGCTGTAAATTCAGTATCCAGAACTGCAACCACTTTCTGTTTTGAATACAAAAAATTATTCACAGAGACTGTAAATCATTTCTCCAATTTCCCTAGCAGTATTGCACACAAGTAGTAATGCCTTTGTTTGTTTTGTATTCTTTTGCAGTTCAGGTGGCCAGAATAACAGAGAGATGTTAACCTCTCGTTTAGACAACTAAATCTCAGTACCAAGGTCAGGATCCTCATCTGCACAAGAATGGGGTGAAGTGACTTATTCCAAGGAGTTACTGAGAATAAGGACCTACATTTATCATATAAGAAACCTATGGAGACTAAGCTCTTTTGTATCTAAGCTAGACTGAACACTCTCTTAAAGCATAGGAACTGGATAATATCATTAAATAYGTAAACCACTAGAGAATCCAGAAAATACATTTTAGTACGACCTATACGTGTGTCAGTTTTACTCACTGAGAAAATGCACCTGACTGTGCCCATGTCTTTCCTTCATGTAAATAAATGACAAAGAAGATCTATAACTAAATGAGGTTCTGTCTTATTCAGAAATTCTTATTAGGATGGAGGAAAAAAGCAGTTTTTTCTTGTTATTTTGTTGGTTTTCCTTTTATTCTAATAAGGTGACCTGAAGTAGGAACTGGGACTCTTATATTTTACTATGGTGCAAGAAAATCATTTCATTTCAGACATCCTCATATAAGTAATATCAGCAAATTGGGAAACAACACATTTTGTGCACAATGGCATAGAGTAACTTTCCTCAGCTTTAATAGTAGTATTGCAAGACCTGGTTAAAAATGTCTACACTTTGTTAATTAAAAACAAACCAGCAAAAAAGCATGAAGCTTGGCTTGTTAAAAGAAGCAAATACTCCCACACAAACAGAGAAAACACATGGAATAGTGGAGTTGCACAGTGCCTTAGGTACCTTAGTGCCACAGTCTTCACAACGCTATGGGCCTGCTATTTGCAGCCTAGTAACCTTTACCTGAGCTATCAAGGCAGTGTATCCAGAGCCTCTGTGGCATTATTTTTCCTTTACTCTTCTCATATGCTTTTTCTCATATTGTTCTTCTCACAGCCTTGCACCTGCAAACTCCAATATTGTGTTACAGTAGCTTCTCAGAGGAAGCTCCGAACACTGGCAAAAAGAAACATTCCTCATCCTTACCTCACTTTGTAGGTTTTAGTTTACTACAGTGAAGCAAAACACTGTGTGCAAAGCAGTAGATAATAGCCTTTTAAAAACTCGATCAATATTATCTAGTAATTTAYGCACACACAGGTTTAACAGCCAGCATTCAGCATTGGCATCGAGTTCRCATACTCCAATCAGCGCTAATACTATTATGAATGGGAACAACCAGTAGGGAGCTTGAGCAGGTCTCAATGACAAATATATAATAGCAAGGGAAAGCAAGGYGCGAAAGCATCTTTCTCTTTGCCACTAGCTGCACTGGAGAGAACATCTCCAGAAGAGGATTCTCATCTAGGGATCCTGTCACTGCTCCTCCCAGCTGGCCACTGGGGAAAAGTATTCTCCTTTTCCTTCTGGCTTTCTGTGTGGCAACACAAACTTCTTCCTTATTCCTTACTCTCATCTACTGCTCTTGACTACGTGACCTTCCCCGCCCTTTAGGCTTTCTCTGCCACCCAGCTGACCTCATCAACTAACCCAGTACAGAAGCATGACCTTTTCCCCCCCCCCCCCTTTTTTTCCCTTGGGTTAATGTCCTGTTGAATTAGAAAGATGAATCCTGAAGTCAGGTGACAGCAGAACATCTGTGCAAGGGAGAGTAGGCGACAGAAGAAGGAGGGATGTGATCTCCCCCTTTAGATGTCAGCAAGTGGTAGATGAGCTTAGTTAATTACTTGTATGGTAATATATGTGACTCACTTTGAGTTAATGTGGCCTGCAGCAGGGATTAATTCTTGGAATTGTTCACAAACACAATATTCCAGAAAAATGGCATCTTTCAACAGACACGTTAGGCTGAAAACTGCTGTGTTGTTCTCTGCATTAACAGGGACTCCTGTGTGGGAGTCACATCAGTGGAAAACTGAACAGCCACAGCAGAAGTCAAAAAGATAATATATTGGGGGAAAAATGAAATGTCTCATCAAAGCAATCATCCAAGCACTAAATAAGCCAGCACCTGATGCAGTAATAAATTGAGATTCATTCAGAAGATAAAGCTCTCGCAACCCTTTAAGAACATTTCTTCGAGGCTTTTCATCTGTCTTTTCCTTTCATAAGGCTTTCAAATAGTTTTTAGCCTCAGGTTAAGTGGAAAGACCCTTTAGAAAGTTGTGCAAGATCTTTTCTTCTTGCCCCGGGGAAACTTGATCAGCCTTCTCACTCTCAAGGAAAAAAAAAAAAAGTCCATAGACTTAGTTTCCCAGCCTCTCAGAGTCTTGCATGAATACCAAAGCAATAAAGACTTCTTTTACACTGCAGGAGACAAAAGAAATGAAGATGTTGACCTCTGAAATTTAGTTCTTGTTCCCCTTTTTTATTGCTATTTATTTCACTCTTCAGTTTCACTTGGTGGTGCTGGCACCCTTCTGTCAGTATTTTTAACTAACTTGAATTTTGGTAGACTTCTTGTTCTAGTGCATTTTATAAGCATGTATAAAAAGGAGAGTCCTAAACTGCCTAAATCAGGAACCAAAATGTGACTTAAAAGAGAATATGGAGAGAAAAAAAAGAACTAGAGGAAGTAAGAAGAGAGATTTACTATCAGTATAATTAGCTTGCCATTTCTAGAGGATGCTGTGGGATGCAGCTGTCTATACAGGGCAGATCATTAACCTCTTTGGTTGGCTTCCTCACTCTACTTCATTAAAAAGAATATTCCAAAGGGAATGTTACATAAACAATGTTTTGTAGATATTATTAAAATAGTGTTAGTACTGCAATACTGTTAGAAGTGGTAATTCTTTTGAAGAATAAAATGATTTCTATTTTTCAACTCATGAAAATGCGTAATTAATTATAATCATTTGAAATTAATTCGCATACTGTCATAATGTTAGTAAGACTAAGTTTTAAGTTTTATAAACTTGTCCAAGAGCAATAATTACCCATTTTTCTAACCATCAATCAATCCACTACCTGCCAAAGCATTCCTCAGAAACAGGAAATACTTTACTTAGTCTTCTGGAAGTATGCACTATCTTTTTATTATTGTTCAAATTTGCTTTAAAAATACCTTATTCATATGACCTTTGCTTCAGAAGGACACATGTTCAAAAAAAAAAAACATACTTACACACAAAATGTAAGAATTTAAACTGATATTTCAAAGTTTCAAATAAAAGGGTTTTCATTAAGTATTTTATGGCTTTCTAAAATATAAACCAAAATTAATAATGATAAGCTATTTCATTTCWCTATTTCATATAACATAGAAACAAAAATGTAAAAGAGCACACTGAAAAAAAAATCAAGTAAGGAAAACCATTTCCTTTTGTTGATCTCAGGATATAGCCTCAATAATGGATTAAGAGACATTTTTGCAGCATGTAAGAAAAATAAGTATGTTTGGACCCTCTGGAAAGTAATTCACTGGTGATATTTCAGTAAAGATGCCTTTTTTTTTTCTCTCCACTTTTTAAAATGAGTAAATTGGCAAAGTATGAATGGCATTTAAAGCTCCAAGCTTTAGTCCCAGCCTGTCCAAGGGCCTACATTTCCTTCTTCAGAGGCATTCTCAGCAATTTCTTTCAGTTATGGAGGTCATTCAGGTCCTCTGCTTTAAACAACTTTGAAGGTTATTTTTCTTTCACTTAGTCACCTATTGTGGCCTCAACTGCATTATAGTCCCCAGAACTATTACTATTTCTTTGAACAGTCTGAATTCCTGGAAAAGAGACTACATCTTGCTTTTTATGATAACTGTCTTTGATTGGAAGTAGGAAACAGGAACTAATTAGAGTGGAAGAGAAAAGCATTTGGCTCAAACTTGAATTAAGCAAAGATATGAGGTTCACATATCCTTGAACTTCAGTCTCCTATACTAAAAGCCTGTAGCATGCGAAAGGTTGGTCACACTGACTGCTGCCATCATACCATTTAATCAACTAATCTTTTTCCTGAGCAATTTTCTCTTCCATGTAAGCTTTCCTCGAAAAGAGTGAGTAACCGTGTTCTGAGTTTGGGTTCTTTGCTTTTATCCCAGACTGGAAGAGATATAGCAGACACATAATCTACTCTCACCTACATGCCTACAGGAGGAGACAGAATAACCTGGCAATCATCTGTACAAATTTCAGCTTCCATTGCAGGTGAAGGAAACTATGCAGCATACATTTAACATCTTCTATTGTAAAGAGAACCAACCTTAAGATTTCATTTTTACAAATATATATCTATACAATTAATCTCCACATTTTTATTAAAATCCAGCAATTTTCTCATTTTTCATTAAACTATGTATATAATAATTTTGTTGTTTAACTTTAGGTAATTTGTTGTTCCTTCATTTCTTACTAGCATGTCAGACATTTTCACACACTGCTCTTAGCTATGCTTTTCTCCCTTCAACAAATGAGAGCTGATGCTAATTGAGCCAATCACATTCAGCTGGTAAAACTAATCACTAAATCTTACTTCACTTTCCCTAATTGATAGCAGATTGGAAGAGATGAATGATCTATTTTTTTCTTTTCCAAATCCAGTATGATTTGTTTCTTAAAAAAAGGGGGGGGGGGGGGAAGAAAAAAGGAACAATGTCTGGCCAAATACTTGTGTTGTTACAGAGGCATATATGCAAGATTTGTATTGATCCTGATATTTCTGCAACTGAGATATTTCATTTCCTAGGAGTTTTACTCCCTGTAAAATTATAAGTAAACAGGAAAAATATTCATAACAAGATTAATGTATYATTTATAAAACATTTGGAATATTATAATTCACAAGAATCCTGCCTCTCAGCTGTAAGACAGATGTGTCCTGTTATGTCCCACTGCACCCACCACTACACTTCTCACAASGCAGAACTGCAGATAGCTGTCTGACATTGTTAGCAACATCCTGTCTGACACTCACCCAAAGCTACAACGTCCAAGTCAGCTTTGTTTTGAAATCAAGACACGGTGTATGCATGTGCGTTGCCTTGGATTTGCATTTTCTGTATTTAACTTAGAACTCTAGGAGTGCTCATGACAAGGAGAAGAATCCTAAGCAGGCCTTCCAAAAGAGAATTATAGTAAGTTGATTACAGATGTTCCTTAACTATTAGCTCCAAGAGAACTAAAACTCATTTTATATGGGATTTGCAGCTCTTAGCCACTGACTTCTTAACTGCACTCTACTGTGACTACAGCACCATTCTAATCACTTACATCCTCCTCTTCCTCTACTGCAGTACCCTTTACCTCCTATATATCTCCCTCACAATTTCCGCAGTTCTATTCTTTCTTCTTCTAGTCCATATTTATTTTAGTTTGCTTTCCATCAACATAYGAAAAGGCAGAATAAATTTTCCTTGCCTGGAGGTGTGAGCATGCTGGTTGGCTTGCTGGTGGGTCTGGAGTTGGACCTTTTCAACCYGAGAGGCACAGCTAAACCAAGTGGAACTTTTTCTTGGATGCTGAGTGCCAAAAAATGGCTTTGTCATTTTATGTGGATTTTGGTTGTTTCTTGTGAAGTACYGTTGCATAGACTTTCTATTTCTTACGTCATCCCGCATATTTCAAAATCATTTATGTTAGTTCACCACTATGTAGTATTTTTCCCAGAAGTGCCCAGTGCATATACTTTGCTAATCTTATTGRCCTGAAGAGCCCAGATCAGATGCAGCTCTTGTCAGAGCACATCAAGGTACTTGATACCTGCCCACGAGCCAATATKTATATTTAGCTTTCAGATTTTGTTTCTCCAATCTATACATGTAAACCATTGCAGTCACTTGGGTTTGGAGTGTTTCCCCYTTCCTCTCCTCCCACCTCCTCCCAGTTAAAAAAGTGTGATTTGTGGACCTAAATCTTTCTTGTGCATGTTAAGCTGCTCAAAATAAATACTACTGTTCATGATTCAAAGACAGCACATCCACAACTAGCAATAGCTAAAATATAGAAAGTCCCAAGGTTACTATTGACTGGAGATGTAAACACCGTTTACATTCCTTCAAAGGATTCAGGCAGGAGCAGTAAAAGCACTGGTCCTGAAGGAGCTTCATGTTCTCCCTATTGCTATTATTTCCCTCATTATTATTTTTTACTTTTATTTCAAATTGCTGCAATTCAAAAGTTGTCTCTAGATCTATCACCTTATTCTCAACTTGCCTGTTACAATATATAGCAATAAAAGCTTATTCTTGTGAGAACGATAATAGTATCCAAGGATTAAACTCTGTATTCACTTTTTCCACAGTTTTCATATGTAGCAGATCATGAATCCTCAAGTCAATCTTTAAGAGAATGAACCCCAATAAAAAGCTTGGTCAAATGCAGCTTCTTTGGCCATTCATTTGTTTTTGGAGTCACAAGCGTGCACACCGAGATCAAGATATAAAAAAGAAAACAAAACTCTTCTTAATAATCAAACTTTACATAAAGATAAGAAGCGAGAGGTAGGGTGGGAGGGGGAAAAGAAAATCTTTCTTGAGTTTGCATCATTTCCTGCCCTTGACTCTTTAAGGGAACAAGTTCATAATGAGAGGGAATGAATACCATTTTAATCAATACATATTTTTTCCCACTTTCAGAAACAGGTTTATCATCTTTATCCTTAAATATATATATTTCAAATCTCATTTTCCATGCTCTCAGTTAGTCTAGTGTATCTCCAAAGCAACTGTCTCATTTGACAGTAATGAACTTATCTTACTCTAGCAAAGATTAAAATCTGGGAATTCAGATTAAACTCCAGTAGTTTTGAAAAGTATTAGTATCTCAGTTGAATACAGCACTTTTTTCTTCCCGGCAGTTGGCAAATTAGATTCTGATTTAAATATTATTCATTTACATCTCATAAAAAATATTTTCTGTGCAGACTCAAGGAGAAACAATAACTTTAGGATCACGATCCAGTAATTAAGAATATTATAATTTAATAAATTTGGTTATTAAACAGAAAGAGTGAAACAGTAACTAATGCAATAATCATTTTAGGCTGCTCTGAATTTTAGTTTGCAAACTTAATAATTTGTTCCCAGATTTTCTCTCTTTTATGAACAGATGTTACACTATTTATTCTCTTACTAGATTTTGTTGTTGTTTTAAAAATCCTTCTCCCTGCAAAACAATGGTGCTGAAACACATYGAACTGCCAATCTGAAAATATATGACTTTCTTAAAAAATGTGGGTTTTCTTTATAGTTTTGTCACCTATATCTGCTTAGTGAAGAAAATACATTGTCAAATGTGCAACCTGCTTGGTAAATTAATACACATTGAACTGTAATAAAGTACTAAATAAACAGCAATACCAGCAGAATTTGTAAAACAGATCATTGTGAAACTGTGCAAAAGATTTTTCTTTGAAAAGTTATTTCAAACTGATAAAATAGTCACATAGCTTTTATAGCTTATTTATAACACGGTTTTTCCAACCATTAAGATCACAAGCACTACATAAACCATAGATTRGAATGCTTGTACCTTTTGAGACACCCACCACCCCACCCCAGTGCAATCACTTGCTTAACAATAATTCTTTTGATTCAATTTCTTAAAAAATACTATTTTTTTTTCTCTCCAACAATTATAACTAAATCAACATTTCCCGTTACAGCAGACCTGAAGTTACGTCAACTTCTTCACTTTTATTGGTGCCATACCTCTTCAACGTTACATATATCTGAAAATCACAAACAGCACAAGAAATAAGGAGACTTTGGAGAGCCCAGACTATACCACTCATTACTAGTAATGCAGCTTTTTTTTACAAGAAGGTAGCATGACCTTTTACAGGTGTTGTAGAGAGACCTACGTCTGGATGAAACTSTACTGCCTGAGCTGAATGTGCTGTGGCTTACAGAGTCAGCTGGATGAGACTAGCTGTCTAATAATCAGTCACTTGACCTGATTATTAAAGATTATTTTCCTATTTTAACACCTTTTMTTCTACCAAAAGATAAATAAAATTGAATTGAAATAAACAGAAAGTTTAAAATCAACCTAAATTCACAAACAGTTGTAGTAGACTTGTCCTCGAGAATCAGTGGTCAGACTAAAGTACATCAAAATGGGTTTCAACCTTTCCAAACAAATTACTGGATTCTTCTGGATTATTATATTTGTTTTTTTTTTTTTTTTTTTGGGRGGGGAGTCCCACATCGGATAAATTGGTACTTTGTATTTCCATGCTTATTTCTATTATTATATCTTTATTTTCTATTTTTCTTTTTTTCCTGCTTTCACATATCTCCCCTCTTTTTTCTCCCTTCCTCCCTAACTTTTCTCATGTAATTTTCCTGAYTACTTTCTCCAAGCTCAGTACTGATAACTCAAGACATTTTCCATTCCCATTTTACCTCCCAGTCAGAGACTAGGAACAAGGAAGTAAAGGCATAGCCTGCAACTGAGATGAAAACTAAGATAAAGATTGAAGCTAGTTCTTGCAAACTATATTTGAGCTTGGAAATTAATTGTTTGTGACCTATTCCTGCAGCCAGTTGTGTTACTACAGTTTTATGACCATAACATTTTCAGAGGAGAATGAATAGATAACTTTCCCAGCAATCAGCTGTTTTATTTGCAAATAAAAACAGTCTTGTGCTATATGTAGAGGATCTGTATAACATCAAACAGCTTTCCTATTAACCTATTCTTCTGTCTATCAAGATTAATCTTCAAGATGACAATCTACAAGACTGGGAAATGCTGAACAGAGTTAATAGCTTTCTTTAAGCTACAGGAAATGAGACATGCTCAATTCAAGATTAAAAAGAATAAGAAGAAWACCCTTGTTAAAGTTGGTCAAACAGAAAATGAGTTCTTCAAGCACACAGACAGAAAGAAGTGCTAATTAAGTAGTCATTCTGTCACTTACAACAACTAATTAGCAATTATTTAAAAAGATTTGCTAAGTCAGCTAATAAAAACTTAAAGGCACGTAGCAATTATCTGCATTAAGATGAATGATTTCAGCAGAGATATAGATAAGCTGGATAAATCTGATGTKGCAGCCCATTTCTGAATGATCAGACTGCCCATTATGTAAGTAGAGAGGTGCCAGGCAGGCAGCAGTACTCTCTTGCTCTAAAACTGGGAACTATTTGTTCTGGATCTAATTCTGTGAATCAAAGTAGAGTTGTTCAATCAATTAAGTATGCATTTATTACATATCCTACCTTGTCAGCTACTAATTAAAAGCAAAGCTTATGGATGGGCTGCAACTGTTAATTGTAGTTTGCAAGTGGTCTCTAGATAGAGTACATTATTCAAGTTTATTACACTATAAGAGCATTAACTTGAGTGACAAGAGCGAGAAGCACATGTAAAAGAGTCATTGCCAGTTATAACTCCAATAGATAGCTTGAAATAAGCTTTAGACTGGAAACCTGTGGACAGGGTTCTGCACCCTGTGGGGAAGAGTGAGCGRATTTTGTAAGAAATGATGCAATCTGGAAATACAGGTCTTAATCCACATCAGAAAGAAAAAAAGAAAAAAATGCATGTGTGTGGGAGAGGAGATGGGCTTTGGGGTGTCATGTGCCCCCCCTTCTGAAAAAGTAGGAGTAGAAACTGCATATGCTTTTGTCCTGACTGTCGTCCTCCTTTCTACTTCTGAAAATAAGAAGCCAAGAAGATGACACTCATGTGGCATGCAGGATTTAAGCTCAAATGGGAGGTGTCCATAAGTCCCTGAATTATTGGACTATATATTCAGACTACATATGCATTTTCACATTGTAAAATAATATTCACTGAGTCGGAGAAAGACTGAGCCAGTCAACTATGTTCCAGGCTGTTGAGCATTTTGAGTGTGAGTCACCATCAACTTTTATGATTCCTCCAGAAATTTTATGAAGAGAGTGAAGGACTGACTAAGTTGTCTCTGGTAACTTTCAAAGAACAATTTTTTTGAAGTTATTCCTGTACAAACTGCTCTGTCAGCTGGATTTTATTCTAAGTATTGTCCTAGTATTAACACATTAATGCAGGATGGCAGATAAGAGCATTTTTCTTTGTTGGAGTCTCAGAACTGAAATTATTTCTGCCAGTTTCCTGCTCTTTTTCAGACTTGCTGTAAGATGCTAGTCCCATTAAAAAAAAAAAAAAGGGTTAAAAAGCCTCTTACTTCTGAATCTATTGCCTAATTCCTGATTGTTTGACAATTATTTTAACTTAACTGAAATAGGCATCTCTAATGCTTGAAACATTATTTTTCTCAAAAACAACATTAGAAGAACCACTTTATGCATATAATAATATTATTAACAACCATAAAACCACTGTAATTCCAAATGTTCTAATAACTGGAAGAGAGGACAGTTTTGACTAYCTGCCTTGTAAATTATGTCTGTGTGGCACGGCTGCCACTTATGAATGTGTAAGCTCCTCTCAGTCCTGCACAATCTGACTCGCCAGACATCTGGAGCACAATAGGATATTTATTAGTAGATCCCCAAATTAATTAGCCTGTATTTATACAGTGTTTTGAAAGAGAAAAGCATGACACACATATTGATGTTACAAGTAATTATGAATGAAAAGCATCTTTGTTAAGATCTGATGTTAATTCCCTGATGTCTAGCATGCAGTGTAATTATTTCCACAAAGCTTGAGCTTTTTGTATTGCAGAGAAGAGAAGATTTTACTAAAACCAGACTTGTATAGAACTGTATTGTTTTCGTCTTCTAGACCTATTCTAGGCAAAGCCACAGATGAGCATCTCCTCAGAGTTAATAAACACAGGATTAATAAAAACAATTAATCATAGACCAAGATTTCTTGCTCAGCTTAACAGTGAAGCAGACCTCAAAGGTTATATCTACATTAATAAATATAGACCAGGGACCATTCTCTGACTCTGAAGGCAGTGGCACAGCACATTTCTTCATGATTTCTCCATGGCTACMACCTATTCACTTAGCTTTAAAAAAAATCACAAAAACGAAACGAAGCAAGGCCACAAAAAACAAAACCGTCTGACAAAGACATCAGGGTAGCCACATTCTCACTGCCTGCTGAGAACATGCCTGTTCTATCGGCAATGTCTGTGAAAATATACTTGTCTGGGCCAAAGCCATGTTATAAAGCATCCTACCATCAAATAGTATGAGCACTAAAAAAATGCACCTTGGTCTTTTTTCAAAAATTTTAACCAACTCTATACCAGTAAAATGAAATAGGCCAATTAAATGTGATTACAATAATAGGTACTAAGCGATCAACAGTACTCGAAATCATTGCTAATGCAATCAGTTGTTTGAATCAATACCAATGGATTGCAGCTGGCTATATGTCTCTAACTGATATTAGGTTTAGCTCCATACAGACACTGTTTATTCTGTGGTATATATTCTGTAAATACTTAATGAGTAAGGTGAATGTTTTACCACATCTTTATTTGGTTCAATCATTATGACAAAGCTCTCAAAGTCCTGAATAATGTTAGAGCCAGACTTAAGAGATTTTTAACAGAAAGGAAATCCCATACTGCTTTAAATTAAAAAAGATACAAAACTATCTAGAACTTTTACTCAACAGATGAGAAAAAATTGTAGAAAAGAGCATTTTAACTAACTGGATAAATATCTACATCAGAAACAAATATGAAAAATAAGCAGAGAGAATATTCCCCAAAGATCTTAAAGGGATTAATAAATACAGACATTCATARTCCTTAACTGTAATGAAAAAAGTAAAAATTCCCCAAAATAARGCTAGATTTGATATTCCAAAAGTAATTAAAAATCAACAGCTAATGTTCCTTCAGTCATATAAATAAAACAAGCAAGTAAAAGCAAAAGTTAGCTTGCTACTCAGTGAAGACAGATTAAAGACCACGCAGCAAGGCACATGACCAAAACAAACCCTGACTCTTTGTTTTCAGAATAGATAGTGTTGACCCCATTGGATGAAGGCAGGATGGCTAATATAAATGACTGATAATGGAAATTACCTCAAGCAAGCAACTTAAATGATCCATTTGCTTGAGAAAAAAAGGAGTAGAAGGTACAAAAAGAACTGACAAAGCTCATGTCAGATGCATTAGAAAGATCTATAGTAAATATGTCAAATTCAAACAAAACTGGAGAGTGATACCTTTAAAAAAGACAAAGTTGTTTGAACAACTACAGGCCCAATCTGTCCAAAGAATTATGAAGCAGAGAAAAAAAATATGAAATAAAATAATACCTGAGTTTATTTAAGTGATGCTCCTCTGGAGAAATTTGAAAACTTTCTTTAATAAGACACAAGATAGTCTAGACAAGTTACACTAGCTGTATCTGGCTCATATAAAGTTTTTGACACAACAACCTAAAGGGCTCAGGAAGTGTGGGTTAGACRAGTGGACAGTGAGGTGGATTGAGAACTGGCTGAATGGCAGAGCTCAGAGAGTCRTCATCAGTGGTGTGGAGTCTAGTTGGAGGCCTGTGGCTAGTGGCATCCTGTAGGGCTCAGTASTGGGTCCCATCCTGTTCAACTTATTTATCARTGACCTGGATGAGGGGATCGAGTGCCTCCTCAGCAAGTTTGCTGATGATACCAAGCTGGGAGGASTGGCTGATACATCTGAGGGCTGTGCTGCCATTYGGAGAGACCTGGACAGGCTGGAGAGCTGGGCAGAGAGGAATCTCAGGAGGTTCAACAAGGGCAAGTGCAGAGTCCTGCACCTAGGGAGTAATAACCAGAGCAGGGCTACGAAGATGATCAGAGGGCTGGAGCACCTGCCCTATGAGGAAGGCTGCGAGAGCTGGGCCTCTTCAGCCTGGGGAAGAGAAGRCTGAGGGGGGATCTTATCAACGTCTAAGTATCTGAAGGGAGGGTGTCAAGGGGACGGGGACAAACTCTTTTCAGTTGTCCCSTGTGACAGGACAAGAGGCAATGGGCAGAAATTGAACCACAGGAAGTTCCGCCTGACCATGAGGGGGAATTTCTTCCCTGTGACAGTGACAGAGCACTGGACCAGGTTGCCCAGAGAGGTTGTGGAGTCTCGTTCTCTGGCGATGTTCAAGGCCAGCCTGGATGCAACCCTGTCTAACATGCTCTAGGTGACCCTGCTGAGCAGGGAGGTTGGAGTGGATGATCTTCAGAGGTCCCTTCCGACCTTACCGATTCTGTGATTCTATGATTCTATGAATTGAGCAGCAGATGGGAATTAGTGTGAAAATAAAATAAAGGAAAGGAATTAAATGAGGTGTGGATGACCAGCATTTTGTGCTGGAAAATGATTTATAAGTCCAGACAAATGTTATTAACAGATTACATCAAGAATTAGTACTAGATTCAATTTTATTTAGGCCTTTTCATGATTGACCATTGAAAAGAAGCAAAAGGGATTGGGGAGATAAGGCCACTTAAAGGAAGCTGTTGATCCCTAAAAGTTGAGAAGTGCCATCAACTCTAAAGAAGATTGGAATATCTAATAGGAAAGTAAAGTGGAAAATTCTTGAGGACTGTAGAAAAGGAACTATATTAAATAATACAGTCATGCAAGTTCAAGCTGATTTCTCCTCAAGAAAGGTATTCATCAGTTGGAGATGACCAGAGGAAAAAAAAAAACAAGTGCTTTAGCTGGTAACAGGATGATGGATCCAAGAATTTGATGCAGCCATAGAAAAGAATGTATGAGCCTAGGACGTTACCAATGTTGCATAGTTAATAAAAGAGAGCTGTATTAATTCCACTTAACAAATAATGGTGAGAGTTCATTTGGAATACTAAACTGAGTAGTGTCAGAAAAGAGCTACTAGGAAAACTGAGAGAACTGCAGGAACAGATAGAAAAAGAGCAAATTTTACCTGGCAAAATAAAGACTGAGCAGACATAACGGCATGCGTGCGTGTGTGGGAGAGAAAATGAAAAAGTGAGGTGAGTAGAGAAAGAAAAGAGCTACAAAAACATAACAACATTTTCCCCATAAATCTAGTTTGAAGATTAAGCTGGGGAAAAAAAGAAAAGAAAAAAGAAGAAAGTACACAATGTTTTGCCTGCTATATGCCTGCTATATGCTATATGCCAATATGCTTGATCCAGGGACTCAGGTAATCCCTTCTGCTTCCATATTCCTAGACCCTTTTGAAACTACTAAATACAAGAAGTCTAAAGTGGCTAAAGAAGTCTAAGTGGCTAAAATACTGGTTCTGCTGAAGTAAATGTGATACCAGACAGAAGTGCCAGCACCATCTGTCCAGGGATGGAAAATCTAGGAGGCTCCTAGCTCTTTTACTGGCATGCACACGGCAGGACTTTAAGCAGTCCTCTTCCAGTACCTAATTTTGATTTTGACAAATAAAACTTTTAACTAAATACTTTGGGCTGAGCTATCTGGTATGCACTGAAATTGCTTTGTTAGAATGTCTTCAACCAATTATTTTCAGTATCAATAAAGACTTTCTCGTTTTTAAACACATGGGAAGTATTTTTCCATTTCTGACTTCTTTTAATAGCATAGAATGAAATTTCTTTCTTGTCTCCAGTTGCCATCAAAACTGCTGAACATCAAGAACATTTCCTTAGTAGTATTTTGCATTAGTATCTGCTAATATCTGTTCCATTAGCATCTGCTCTAACACCACTAATTTTAGTGAAAGAGAGCTACATCTTGTAATAGACACTTCAGATATGTATATCTAAAAATACATACAGTAACAACTTTTATCTGCTTCRCTATTGACTTATCAGTCTTAGCTTTTAAGAACATGAATATTTAATTTCCACCAAGCCTACTTTTCCATTTCCATTAATTGATGCAGCATTGCACATACAGGAATTTAGCAACTGTGCATTTTCATTTACAATTACATATGGGGATAATCAATAGGGAGTGATATAATTCCCTGCTAGTTTAGTCATATTTTAAGAAATCTAATAATAGTTATCAYTTCCCTTTATCTAGATGCAAAAATAATTTTGCCATTTTAGTCTTCAAAAGCTTTATTTTTGGACTATGATACATTTGTCTTACTTTGTTTTGGATAAATCATTATCCAAGAATGATAGATAAATTACAAACSACATTTGCGTGTAGAAGAAACGTAGGCTTCTCTAGGAAGAAATAAAAATTTGTAATAAATTTTAAGTAGTTTAGGTATGCTCAAACTGTTAAAATGGCTTGAAACTACTAGAAAAAAACATGRCATAGTCTTTTAAGAAGTCATAAGAGATTAGAAAAGCAGGAGCTCAGCCATCTAACATTTTTAGTTATGGAGCACAGGAAAGTAAAAAGTGATCTKCAAAATTACTTGCAAATTTTTACTTTAATGACTTCAAAAGTTAAGCACACTGAAAGAAGAAGTCTTCAATTTCTATAATATTTTTTGAGAGGAATATCTCTGTTAACATACTAACTCTTTCTSCTTTTAAGTATCTTTTAACAAATTCTGCACTTAAGAGCAGGGGCAGAAGTACAAACAAATTCATTGAAAGAACCAAAACATTAACAATAAACATTTAAAAGTTTATTAGTTTTGATATTAGTTATTTCCAGCTCCTTTCTTAAGAATTAAATACTGTAAACAGCTACTTCAGAATTCTGTCTTTACCACTTACAGTATAATATGCTTTGACAAATTTGTATAGCAGAATATTTTAAGCTATTTTTCTCTCCAAAGTGTTCCTGAGACAGACTACYGGTATTAAGGTATATACCAGAAAGAAAAGGTAGACTATATATGTACTGAYACTTTTCAAAATGTGCATTTCTCAAATTGTGAGTACGATTCATCTTACTAAATGTGCTTCATATCTGAACTAGATATCTGGACTTCCWTTATAGTCAGGAAGAAAAATGGTTTGTTTTGGTCATAATTTTGTGAGCAATTTTATTTTTTTTTTTCCTTTTCTCACACTAAGCCATCTCTCTTTCCAATAAGAATTCAAAAAGACTGGACTGGTAAAACTGTCACATCAAATTTTAAAAATAAATATCTGCCTCTGATATCAATACCAATAGCCAAAGGCACCTTAAAAACTATTATCCACAAATATTTTACAAATTTGTGTCACTGAAAACTAGGTTCAAGCTATTATTTTATTCAAAATTAAGTGTAGGATAAAACAAAATAGAAAAGTAATCACATGCTTTTGTGTTTTATCCTGTATTTAATTTTCAATAAAATATATATTTTTTTACAACAGTCTCTCAAACAGCTCTATGTTCACATTGGATGCTTGGTCTAAACCTGAACCCAAGAACCACAGAGCCTCGTGTCACTGTTGCTGTACCCATATAATCAAGGTTCAGGTAAGTAATAAGTATCAGACTCTAAAAGATGGTGCTGGAAGCTGATGCCTCTCAGCTGAATGAAGTGCTTCAGGTATATGAAGGAACCTCTTCCATTTTAAAGTAAACAACCTAGATTTAAGTTACCTTGCTTGACTTTATCTCGGGACAGAGCAGGGAGAGCGTTTGCATGGACCCACACTAACCAGCAGGCAACATGTAAAGGCATCRTGATCTGCTGGTCCAGAGCACACCTAAAGCTGCAAACTTTTCTGTAGTCYTCTGTTCCACTATGAAATCAGAGTGCAACCGACAAATAACCTCTGTAATGAAAGAAAGCTCAGAGGAGATGAACACAYGCAAGACGCTCTTCAAGCTCAGGAAGATGCAACCTAGTAATCACAACAGCTGCGTGACTTTATCTTAACACAGAGAGGGCCAGAGGGTGACCTTTGTTTTAGATAAGTAGCCATAAATTTGGTGAAGGAAAAGAGTGTTTCCTTCTGAGTTGAACAAAAGGTGTGAATGCCTCTCTGAGATTAGCCAGACCAGCATGGGGGGAAGTGAATATGTGGCTCAGCCCAACACAGAGTATAAAACCTGAGCAACTAACAAAGAATTTTTTGAAGAGAGCAACGGGCTGGAGCTGGCTTAAACCCATGTATTCCTTCCCGGTGACTGGGGACACCCAGTGTCATGACAGTGAGCATATTATAGAGACTGGTTATAGCAATTGCACTTGTATTGTGCTTTCAGTATATTACTGCATCACTGCTAAATCAAAAATCCCGTGTAACATCAAATGTCTTCAAATTAAGGTTTCATGCTAAACATTGCACTATGCGTATGTGTGGAATATCAAAAAGAAGCTGGTCAGAGAGTATTGGACTCTGACAAAGAGGCACCTTAAACTACATGTGATTTGAGGCGACCTGCAACTTTGCCCTGGAACAAGTGTTTCATCAGCCAGGCCCTGGACTCTACTGAGGAGCGCCCGCAAACAGGCACAGTCATGCTTATGGGTTGGTGGTAGTCGCTTTATGCAATTAACAGCAAGGAGGATGCTGGTTCTCCCCAGCTACCTGATTCCATTGGGACCCTGCATAACCGTGGCTCACACCACCACACAGGCAAGGAAGCTTTTGAGTAACGYGCAAAGGAGAACTTACTCTTGAGCAAGAAACAGTGATCAGACCTTATCCAGTACAGRCCAGGTGAAACCCACACTTCTAGACACCAGTTACTGGCATTAGTCATCTTGTATAATTCATAATATTCATAATTAGGGGCAGAAATTCTGAATGGATCCTTGTTTAAGCGTATTTGCAGAACCACCCATGACTAAAATGCTTTCTTACACATAGTATCAAACTGGACATAGTAAAGAATTCAACTCTAGCTGTGTATGGCCTTTTGTTTGCTTTGTGTTGTGATTTATTTTGACAAAGTTTTGAGAAAAAAAGTTAATTTAAAAGATTGATATAAACGAAGCAGGGGCTTTTGATACATAATATGCCCTTGTGGCAAAGRMGGCCAATGGCATTCTGGGTTGCATTACAAAGAGCATTGCCAGCAGGTCAAGGGAGGTGATTCTTTCCTGCTACTCAGCCCTGGTGTGGCCACTTCTGGAGTACTGTGTCCAGTTTTGGGTTCCCCAGTACAAGAGAGACATGGAGCTACTGGAGAGAGTCCAACATAGGGCTACAAAGATGATCAGAAGACTGGAACAGCTCTCATATGAGGAAAGGCTGAGAGAGTGGAGATTCTTCAGCCTGGAGAAGAAAAGGCTGAGCGGGGAATCTTATCGATGTGTATAAATATCTCAAGGTAGGGTATAAAGAGGATGGGAGTCAGACTCTCTTCACTGGTGCCCAATAGGATGAGAGGCAACAGACACAAACTGAAACACAGGAAGATCTGCTTGAACAGGAGGAAAAACTTCTTTATTGTGAGGGTGACTGAGCAGTGAAACAGGTTGCCCAGAGAGGTTGTGGTGGAGATATTCAAAACTCGTCTGGATGCATCCTGTGTAATGTGCTCTAGGTAACCCTGCTTGAGCAGGGAGAGTTGGACTAGATGATCTCCAGAGGTCCCTTCCAACCTCAACCATTCTGTGATTCTGTGAAAAATAAAGGAGATTTTCCCATATATAAAAATACAAGATAGATATAAGAAGGTTGAGTGCAAGAAGTTAGATTGATAGACCTGCTGGACATGACAAAGACAACATGRTAAGAAAAAAAAGAATTGTTATTTGTTAGCATCACGTGTTCTGCTAGCAACACAAGATCAGGCTTTACCTTGGCTTCCCACCATACCCTACACTAAATTTCAGGTTGYGCTACATTGACAGCATCTTGGCTTTCTCAACGGTCTAGACAGTAGATTGTCTACTGAGAATAAATTAACAACTTCGTTTTTCATCCTCAGATACTTTATCACCTATGAACATTCATGACATACACCAACAGCTAGAGTTTCTAACATTCATGCAAAAAATAAAATACCTTAAAGAAGTAAAATAATTTAAAATAAGGAAGCTAAAAAATTTAAAACTAATAATTAGAATTTACAGTTTTGACCTTGATTAAAGGTATCAAGTGCATGTTTTCAGCATTTCTTATGAAATAAACAAAATGTTTTGACAAATTTGTCAAAACAGTTTGAAAGCAGTTTGAAATATTTTATAGGTTTTCCTCTAATTACAATCTTTATATCCCAAATTCTGATACCTAACTTCAGATCTAAAACAAACTAATAGTCCTTGGGGACTAATGCATAATCACTTTAATACGCATTTGCAATTCTCCATGGTATAGTTGCAACATTTTCAGCTGCTCCCCAACTCATTTACAATAGCAAAATTTGTGGTGAAAATGACATTATACACCAAAGCAACTTTATACCACTACACTTTTGCAGACCTATTGTTGARGTGCTTGGATAGCTACTAGGGGTACTCCAAGGTCTCTAAGAGATGACTTAGAGGTGAAAGGAAAACATTCTCTCCTACAGCTGGTGAAGGGATTATTTCAGGAAAGAAGAGAAACCACTAACAGCTCCTTCCTGTCAGGCTAAATTCAGCGCATAGGAACATGCTGACAATTCGTTAGCTGTTAGTACAAACCAGAATAACTTGAAAACTACTTGGATATATGCAATGGAAAAAAATAGTAGCCAAAAGGTCATTATTTGGATACAAGAAGAGTATGCATCATTAATCTAGACTTTCTTGGTGCATCCTGTAGGCATTGTGCATCTAGAAATGTTTAAACCTTGTAATTATTACAGTTAAGACCAAAATCACATATCTACGTGTGTATTTGCTGTAATAGTGACATATGTATTATCGTTATCAAGAAATCATTATATTTCTAACATCTGCTCACCCATAATTTCTGTTGACTCAGTTTTGTCTTTTAGCCCCTTTTATTTTGAGGTTGTACTTTCCAAATGATAACTCCACTTAAAAAAAAAAAAAAAAAAAGAGAGTAAAAGATGTAGTAATGGTGAGACTCGACATATCTAGTATGAGTTGCATAATCCTATAGACAACGAGGAGAGAGAGAGAACTTGGATCAATCACACTCTGGAAACACTTAACTTCAGAGAGTATGTGTTACCCTCTGAAAGTACCTTTAACTTTTCACCTGTGCCTGAGGTTTAGACCTTTTGGATAGTTGAGTAAGAAATTCTATCCTAAGATTCTAACGATCARTAAAGCTTGCCCAATATATGGGTAGGTCCTTTCTTGATCTGGAAGAAAAAAGAAAATGTGACTGAAAAACTTGGGATTTCATGACATACTTGCAATTTCACAGAGGTGTTAGTGCAAGTCTGTGGCATGCACACTAGAAAACAATTTAAATGCAGTTCAAGCTGGGTATACTACTATAGGATGAGATTACAATGAAAAAAAGCCTCAAATCTYGGTTATTATAAGTTAGTCCTATTACAATGTCACCATGAGGCTAGATTTGTGGGGAGGAAATTAATTCACTGCAAGTCCATACTCTCTGATAACTCTGCTTGCAATGTAAGAGTACAATAGCAGTAATAATTTCAGAGGAGGCTTATAAAGAATTCACTGTAATGAAATGAAATGAAATGTCAGTGTAAGGTATATTACTGTTAAAAAAATGCAAAGGAAATTAAAGCAAATAAAATCCATGTAAAATTATTATTAGGTTTCATAGGCAAATCCACATATATAATCTGTCTTATTCTTCTGGTTATAAGCACAGATTTACCATGATCCTAACGACTATACATCCACAAGCTGCACAGGCACCTCCTCCCTCTCTCCTCTGATTAGGGACTGTGCCCTTGCATGCTTGTACAGATACAGCCTGTACGTTGTTTAACCACCAAAATTGTTAGATCAACCTGATGGGAAAGATTTCAATGTTAACTGAAAATCATTAAGAGAAATCATTTTCCACTGTATGATTTAATGTAAATGCAAGGGGATTTCAAAAATTATTTTTTCTTAGCAAAATCACACACAAGAAGATCACCTGTTTGTATTTCAGTGAAATTTCCTTTCTTTTTACTGAACACGCAGTCTGCAAAGAGATGCCAGATTCTGGCTGCCACTGCCCAAGTAAGCTTTCTTCTTGTCACTCTCTTCAGTTCAGCAAATATTGACRGGGTCAGTGATGACAGCTCAGTTTTCCATCCCTGACTCCCATCCCTGAGCTGAAAAGATGCTTTCAGGGAATCAAAAAAAAAGTAGAAGACTACAGTTGTACCAACTAATTTTCAGCAGATGTTGAACATCTAACATACACATCCTTTAAACTGCTTCAGTTTATATCAAAGCCACAACAATCGTACTMTGGGAATCAAGAAGTTGTGCTTGGCTCTTAAATGAGATTCCCTCCATCTCCAGAATTAAACAGCCATCTATGAAGTAGATAATCTGACAATTTATCTTCTTTAAATCACTGCAGAAGATTTTATAACTCTGAATCTATCTGATATTTTAAGTCATATTTTGGGTGTGTGCTTACTTTGAATACATACTTACACTGATGTAGTCATTTTCAATGATTTTTGCAAACACAAGAGGCCAATGTATTAACTTTAGGAAAAGATAGATCTGTACAGCTCAGTGCTTTCTCTTTCTCCCTTCTTATTTTATATTTTGCAAATTGCAAATACTCACACTTTAAGAAGTAGTCTGAGACACCTGATAAAAGTATTCTATGTTCCACAACCAGAAAGGAATCAATCCAAGAACTGACAGGGTCCAACCTACCTCTGTCAGACCTGAGCAAGAGCTGCCCTGTGGCTGCTGGAACAGACCAGCTCCAACAGAGAAAACTATAGCAAGCACACAAACATCCTAATGTAATATCCCGACTCATTAAYGGGTCATATCTGGCCCGAGTTCCTGCCTTCTCCATTCTGACATAATGGAACATCTTTGTTAGTGTAAGTGGTGGAGCTTATTTTGTTTTCTTCTGAAGGTCTGTGATAGTTCTACATATGCAGGCTTATATCATTCCCTTAGCACACACTAAGACAAACTTCACTATAATTAATATATTGAAAACGAATAATAGAAATTTAATTGATCTTGGAAATTTAGTAGTATTCACTACACTCTTCCATTCTGTGACAACTGGGATATGAATGTGGAGAACAAGAATTTCACATCAGGAAATATAGATCATCAATAAAGTGCAGGAAAGYTAACAAAGAGTGTTTTAATAACACTTGAATTATTTTCAATTTTTTGCCTGGTGAATAAACTCAAAGAGTATTTGACGTGAGAATATACTGAAAGGAGTCTAGTGGGAATTGTGCCACCAGCTTCAATGAGAATAATATCATGCTCTATCCTTTTAAATTATAATGTGTATAATGAGCTTGATTGGGATAAAAGTCTGTGTGTAGCTTTCTTTAAACAATTTTCTTGGTCTTGCTACACTGATTGCTTAGAACTCAGGTATTAGTCACAAAGACTAAAGARACATTTAAGAAAAGTGAGACAGATTTTGTACTAATAATAGCATCTAAGTGACATCTCAAAGTTGTCTATAATAGTATGGAAACTTGATCTCGAAGAGAAAAATGTCAAAAAAAGAAAAATAAAACAAAATAAAGAGCAACTTAGAGAAAAAGCTAATGCATTCAAATGGATTGTTTGGACACAATTGCTTCTAATCCTTCTATTTCAATGAGCTTTTAAATAAAAAAAATAAGGAAAGGTTTAATTCAATTTTGTAATATTTTCCTACAAAGTATTGTACAATAATCATAAAAGTAGTAAGTGCAGGTAAGGAGAAGAAGAAAATATTGCTACTTCCTTCAACTCCATAGACTCATGGTGTAATTCAGATAATGTAGATGTAAACAAGAGCCAGTAAGCAAGCACCTTCAAACCTACGTACCATTTCCTAAGTACTAAATACTCTAAAACCAAGATAACCTTTGCTAGAACCAAATGCTGAAAACAGATTGTAGAACCTCCCATGTCTTGGAAATTCAGCAGCATTCTGTAGAATCTTCCATTCTATGGCAAGAGGTATGGAGGGGAGTAATCATTTCATMACATAAATAAAGCACAGGCACATTAACAGTGACTGTTATAACACTAACATAGAATATGGAATGTAAAATAGCATTACAAAGAATATCTATTTTTCTTTTTTAAAAGRTTATTTATTCTACTCCTGAAGAGGAACTTACCATTAGATACAGAGCTGATCAACGCAGTCAAGCTGGCAAAGCAAGGCAAGAAWGAGGCCTTTTGTTTTATTCTGATCATTATGACCAACTATTTATTGTATGACCACATGTAGGTAATGTATCTCTTTATAATACTGTTTCTTTTCCTTCCAACTACTACATGCTTGAACTAGAAGTTTCTCAGGAGAGTACCTGTCCCTTAACACGTACTCAGATTGTGCTTGCCACAGTGGACCTTCTTTCTCTTTAATTGTGAGACAGCCCTGTAAAATATTTCTGGTATTTCTGTCCTGAAKATTCTTTTGGAGGTATAGCCATGACATAATTTCTCATTACTCCYATTTCAGAATAGCAATGTAGCCTTGTTTCCCTTGAAAGCTATTCACAATAGCTAACAAGTGTAGTTATTTAAAAACATAAATAAATGCAATTTGYTTATTGAATTGTAATGTAATGCCAAATATATGTATTGTTCATGAATGACTTGCTGTGRCTGTATAGTTGCCAATATAATTATATTGCCAATATATATATCTCAATTCTATGTCATGKTCTCCATCTATAACATATCCTAATTTGCTAACAAAGACACGTGAACAGTTAAGTAGATTGCATTCATTATCTCAGGAAAAAATAAATAGTTTGTAGAAGAGTGTGAGGTAAGGGGTAAAAAAGAAAATACAAAAATCTAATTATAAATTCCCTAGCAAAAAATCCCTAAGTTCAGAAAAAAAGAAACAAATAAATTTGATCTATTTAGARTCCAAAAGGAAAACAGTTTAACAAATGTATAAATCACAACTGACAGACAGTAAGGTGACAGACAGGAAATACAGCTTAGTAATGCCGACCCAATATTTTTTCAGAACTGCTCTTTGGCTTAGAGTAGATGATGTTAATAGCATATCTATAGACATAAGTGATTTTGTGATCTACTTTAAAGTTCCCTTTTCTTTTTTTTCATTGAAATCTGACATTGATCATGATCGTAGTTTTATTTGCAGTCTCTTGGTGTAATKATGGACTAGTCTTGCAAAAGAAAAAAACCCCTCGCCTCCTCTTCCTGACAAAATGGAATGTTTCCTCTGTTTTTCACTCAGCTCCCAAATTGCTACCATTCAACATGACAGAGCTGTGCGTACACACACTGTCGTAAGTGAACATTCAGCAGTTCTGCAGGAATCCCTCATCTTCTGCTCCATTCCCTGATCGCTGCTCTCAAAAGCCAAAGCGATCAGGTGATACGAGAGGCTGGACTTCGAGACGCATGGAGCATGAGGTGAAACACGGAAAAGCAATCAAAAGAGTAAAAAATCCCTCCTCTGCTGGGTAATTTGTTGATGTACTTATTTCAACTGCAGTTATTTTCCTTAAAATATTCCTAAAAGACTTCTTAAATTTAGGCTACTTAACTTTGTACACTTACACAAAGACACTGCTAGTTACTTGTACATAGCAAAAAATGTGAGAGTTTGATAGACGCTGGAATAATCTCCAGGAGATTAAATGGAATTCTTCCATTGAAAGAGCCATGTTTTATTGAATTTTATATTTGAAGGATGTACGGATTGAAAAGAAAACTTTTTATGCCTTTATAGGCATGAATCTCAGAGGTATGACTTGAAATTTATGCCTTAGAGCTTATGCCTAAACCCAGATCAAATGCTGCTGCACATGGCAGGGGAAATCTGTTATCGGYAGGTGAAACAGAGTGAAGGAGTTTGCCTTGAATTAATAAATTAGAGATCTAATTACACAGCGATTTCCTGTGGTGTCCTTCCCACGTGAGCTGGGATTTTTTGCCCAAGTGCAACATTCAGTCAGCCTGATTCAATCCTGTTTCCGTGTTTGTCAGACAGATACATCAGGGCTGTGCTCGCGCGCTTGTCCCCTCGGAGCCGCAGAGGAATGGAAAGGAAATCCTSAGGGCACGCGGTAGGCTCAGCTCGCTGGGCTCCTGGAGTAGTCAGAACGTCACTCGGTCCACGGCCAAACCAGGCGGTGGCAAAGGGGTATGTGCCGCAGCCTGAGTCAGGCTGTTCCACTAACTGCAGGAGTCACTAGGCAAACGGTCCGGCCTTGAGCAGATCCARCCTCTCGCTTTTCCGTTAGAAAGTCAGCACTCCTTTTCCAGCAACTTCTTTCCCTACATTTTAAACCCTTTTCTGTTCAACCACTGRAACAGATCAGGCTCCAAGTATTTTGAACTTTAAGAAGTATGCCGCCAGGACACTTCCTTCATCTAAATATATAATTACACAACTACTTTGCTGAACATGGCATCAAATGATTTAAAGGTAGGTAAGAGGCAGATACTGTCACTTTCTAAACACCTCTTCTTCCAATGGGAGAAAAAAACCTATCAGCTGTACATATATAATGTGAGTGCTTTTTCCTGTAAGACATGGACACTTAAAGGCACTCCTGATCTTTTTGAAGGAAAAATGTACTCTCAAAAACAAATCTAGCAAATTTTGTGCACAATGTGAACATTTTCAGATGGAGTAATTCTCCTTTACAGTACAGTAAATCTCTCCAGAGATCTTTTAATCATTTAGCAGGTAATTATAGAGCTTGTCCAAGAATTTGCCTTCCTCTAGCTATGAAAATGTTTAAAAGACAGAAAAATGAAGACGGACTATTGAAGAYAGCACCTCTCAAATTTGCCTTTAAAGGCCTAGTAGCAAACCCTCCCCCTTTAAGACCCTGGTTACGTTCTTTGTAAAAAATCAAGACAATGGTTATTCCTTTGACCCTGCTCATACAGCAGGTTACATGAAATTAACTGGTCAGCCCCCCAAAATAAAAACTTCATACCACAGGGGCATCGCATAACGGGATGCAAGTGGAGTGATACGGATAAGTGTGTGGAGTGATTAGGAGCTTTTGCAGAGTTAGAAAGCCAGTGTGCGAGCCTACCAAATTTCTGAAAGGTCCCCTCTAAACCAAACCCCGCACAGCCTTGCCCACCGCTCTGCTGGGAGATGAGATTTCCTAGTGCCGTATCATAGTGCCATTAGATATTAYTCAATACTACGATGCAGGCTTCACCAAGCGTAACTGTTTTAACTCGTCTTTTCACTCCCTCTCCTATCTCCAGTCATCTCTGCTTTCTCAGCTGCTAGGATGGGATAGTATCTCTTCTAGCCTCCAGCTCACCACTTCCAAAATCCCTGACTGCTCAGAAGAAATATTAATCACTTCCCCTTCCACCTTCCCCATTTTCTGTCAGGTTCTAGTCATGCGGTAGGAGAGATGGTGGAAACTCAAATCCACCTATTCAGTGTTCCTTGCACCACTGCGACCCATTTTTCATGTCAAACTGTATAAGCAATATTTTTGTGCCTCAGAAGAAGTTCCACAAGAGTTAGCTGATGATGTAGATTAGAAAGATGAGGTCTGTGAATTTATATTTATCTTCCTAATTTAGTCTTGCCTGCTTCTTATTAAGAAGATAATGTAAGCACAATAAAACAGTGATTTTAGTGAACAAAATCTAATGAAAAAGAACTACTGCAACTATCTAAAACCTTCCCCTAAAATCTAACTAAACTGTAAGCCTAATAAGTTTAGCAAACATTAAAATATGAGGACTTTTAAACACCCTTTTGGTAGTCAATGAATCCAGTAATTTTGTCTTAACCTTAAGACTCAAGTATTATGTTAAGCTCAATATGCTACTGTTCTCATCTGCATTTTACCAAGCTAAATTTCCAATATATGTTACCTCTCAGCACCACCCAGTATAAGAGGTATTCCAATTGCCATTCATTTCCTCTATTTATGCCAGGATGCAGGAGCACTGGTCTTAAAATTTGAAGAAAAGCAGAGACTGATTTCCATTGCCAACAAGAAATTAAATGAAATCTGAACAGGCTAAAGCCTGCTGCTAGGAGCTGACATATTTCCCATTTTTTTTTTCCAATGAAACTGTGAATATCTGTGCTTTCTCTAGTGTTTGCATYCATTATACTTGGAATCTTAACTGTATATGCTGTAAAACTAAAAATAAATTTAAAGATATTTACTGGGACCTCAGAGCTGCAGAATCTTATTTACATGAGTATTCACATCTATCTTGCATGTCAGTTTTGCAGATTTAAGTATTTTATTCTGTACTCAGAAAATTTTAAAATAATTTTTATTTCAAATGTGTAAGAGCTCTACTGAAATATAATGAAGTTGTACCAGTGTAAATCTGGCATGAAAGATTAATCAAAATTCAGTAATTTCTACTGTATTTTTCCATTGTTTCTACTTCTTTTGCATTTATTTCATTGCCCACAGTTTAGCATTCAGTATAACAGATGTATCAGTGTTCTTATTTCCATCTTCTTTTTTTACCAGTAATTTGAGAACAAGGAGGATGTGGAGGAACAGTGAAAGGATGAAATAAAGTCAATTAAAAAATCATAGTTGCTTTCTGCATTAAAATGATTGTTTGGAAAATACACATAACTTTTTTTTTTTTTTTTTTTTTTTGGAAGGTAGAGCTTTATTCAGCTGAAAATGTTGTAGCTAGCTTTGTTTTGCCCACCAAAATAATTTTCAGCAACTCCATTTTAATCCTGAAATTATTTTTAAATCATCATACAGTGCTAAACTTTTAAAATATCCTCTGGAATCTAAATAGGAAGAATTCTGATGGATTTTTTTTTAATGACTTTCTACACTCAAATTCCTCACTATGGTCATACATTCAAATGGTTGAAGGAAAAAATAGTTATTCTATCATTTAGCATTCTAAAATTAATCTATTTGTTACTATGTCTTTAGTTTCTCATTTTCAGCCATCATTAAAGGAATCTCTTAAGAGTTTTGCTCTGTGTGCTGCAACTACATTTATCTCAGAAACTTGATTTAACTACATTCTTCAATTATTAGAGATATGTCAGAGATTTACATCCTTTCTGCTGAAAACAGAAAAAGTCAGAATGAAACATTTTAAGTACCTTTCTGACTTGAAAGTATGATGTGAAAAAGTAATATCGCAATCACAGGTTAATATTTATCCATGCATCACTCCTGGGATCATAACACTTCAGTTTTAGGCAACATATTACAGTAAGAAAATGAATACTGTACTGCATCTATTTTATGATTATCCTAGGTACAGCTTGACAGATAATCAGTATGATTATTCTAATTTGCACTGAATATGCAAATAGATCTGGCAATAACTGCATTTGAAGTGTTCTGTGTTGTAATTAGAGCAGAGTGAGAACCACAACAAATTTCCTTTAATTATTTCCTCAAACTTAAAAATAAATGGGCCATATTCTGCACTCTTCCTTCATGCTGGAATAGATTCGCCCCTTTCAATTCACAGTTCACCCTGGATAAAAGGCAGCAGTTGCTATACTAAGCAGGTCAGATCACTTAATACGTGTTCCCTAAAAGATACAGATCTGGTTTCCATCATCCCTTGGTCTTTGGATTTTAGGGAAGGAAAGTGAGATTAGGAAAGAAAGATGTGCCAGTCTTTTTTTATTTAGTTTTTCTCAGTTGCTGTCATTGACATGCGATAGAGAATGGACCTTTCTGGGTCCCAGTTACTCCTTACTGTCTTTGTCCATCTACCTGCCTGCCATAAAAGAAATAGCAGCCCCACAGAAGGAATGGCTCTCCTTCCTCATGCTTCTCCTGGGAAAAAAGGGAAAGACATGAATGGAGGAAAAGCAGAGAGCCACATAGATCATTTTCTACCTTAGCCCATCCTTGTCATTCTGGCTTAGTATATGTCAGGTCTGCAAATGGTTCCACTGAAATTAATGCAGTTATTAATGGCATAAAGTACGGAGTAGAGCCATCAGAAGAAGATCAGTACTAAGTTGTCACCTGTCCTCCTAAATCTGTCTTCACCAGGTGAAATCTCAACCAGCAGAAACAGCACCTGAGCACTCCTCATCCACTTCACTGCAAAGTTCACAGAAACTAGATTAAGCTACACAGGCTGATTTTGTACAGAAACATCTGAAGCACACTAATAGGATCCATTATGCTGGTTGCACTGTGAAGATACTAACCACCCCTGAGAGAATACAAACACTGTAGATCTCCATGGCTGTTTCTGCTATGATCATTAGACCATGGCCTAAGGGAATGGCTACAGAATTTGGCCATTTTTTAATTATTTTTGAAACTGAAATTCATTTAAAATCATTTTCTGGCAGAGTTAGCCTGCTGGAATTATACATGAAATGCAGGAGCTCTTGACTTCTGTCCCATTTTACAGAAATGTCATGCAAGCTTCAAGAAAACACAGTTTATCTCCTGCCTACGTGGCTGGAACCATGAATATAATGACTGACTGAATGAATTCCTTAATCACACTGATGAACAGATACTTGAATACTGCACAGATCAAAATTGCAGACAGGTTAGGCTCGGTCTTGCTCACTCTCGTGGGAGCGGCCTTCCTGAAGTCACAATCAAGCTCAAGAGGATAAAAAACAAAATGTGTCCAATTGTGGATCTTTTATCTCATCTTTTCAAATAAGGGATGTGTCCAAAGTAGTTGTGATCTGATCACAGCTATTTCACATGCAGAAGAAAAAAAGCTGCATTTGCTGAAGACCATTTTTACTGGGAATTGTTCACTCACACAATTATCTATGTTGTTCCTACAGTAATTCTGAGTCCCTACCTTAAACTGAAGTTTAACTGGCAGCTGGCTGTGTCCTGAAATAACTCCAGTCTCTGCATACGGCCAGGGAAAGTTCCACAAAAAAGCTTTCAAGAGCTACCTTGAATGCTGAGGTAATTAACTATTGCAGCATATTGTGCTGACTTAAAGTCAGTACATGGCAGGGGGCAGGGAGTAGTTGAAAGTGAACTCACATAAACCTTGTTACAATCCAAAAAAAAAAAAAATCTATTGGGGAACAGTCTTTTTTTCCCTGCATTAGTAAATATAGTCTTATTTTCACTTGTTATGTACTGTATCTTGCCTCTGAAAAAGGAAGATAAGAACTTTGACTGAATTTGGAGTGCTCCAAAATATATAGAAACATAGCAACATAAAAATTTAGGTAAAGAAAAAAATGTTAATCTCCATTAGTACTTAGAATCTACCCAATTCTATGAATTTATCATTAGTTCGTATAGAAAGCTTGATTATGTTGTTAATAGTCCCATTCTTTAAAGTCTCTTTTCACAAACGTTTTACCTTCTTGTAAAGGTTATATCAAAGCAGAATACTTCTGTGATAAATTACTTTCTATTAATTTACCTTTAAAGGTAAATTCTTAAAAATATACTCTAATCCAAGCTATAARTACAACACTTACTCATTTTCTAAACAAGTCTTTGTATCCACATCAAAATGAAACACAAGTAATTTTGTACCACAGACTAAAAAATATCATGATTTTTTTTTTTTTAGGGGGCTTTTTTTTTGTCATGGTTCTGAATCCATTCATTAAATTTGAAGGAACTGACCATCACTTCATTTAATTGCTACTTTAACAGAGATTCTTAAATTTCACACAGTTAATTCTGTTTATTCTGATCTATCTACCACTCACATGTCCCTCATAGAAATGTGAACACTYCACAGAGAGCTGGTAACTGATGCCAGATTTTCTCTCTTTTTTCCACCTGCTGTACTGTATTAAAATAGATAAAAGAGTATTAAATACATCAGTAACACTACTTGTTGCAATTGCCACTGGGATATTATTCCATCACTAATGAGATATACTACTGTGCAGAAGGTAATCCTAGAATTTAGTATATGCCACAAAACTATTTTTGACATATTCGTAACTTAAGCTAAATCTAGCAAAAAAACCCAAAACAAAACAAAAACAAAAAAACATCCAGAAAAACGGTAAGTAAAAAATGCCCACTAGCCACTTTGCATAAGCTTGAAACAAACACCAGTTGARTTTAGTGGATGGTTTCACCCCAGGAACTGTGACTTTTTGAAGTGTAAGAGTGAARTGTTCTTCAACTAAAGTGGAATTTTCATTCTGAAAGTGATCTAAATAAAAGGATTTGCAAATAAACATATTTTAAAGYTTCTTGATAAAAGTCCTAAACAATATTTCATATTTCCAGAATTTTTTCCCATTTTTAAAAGTTCTGTTAGGCCCCAAATAAAGGATCCCATTATTTACACAACCTCATTTCAAGCATTTGATAGTAATTTCCTTATTATTACACAATTGTTTGCTCATGCAATATGAAGTTACGAAGTATGTGTGAGTTTGTGCATATATATATATATATATATACACACACACACACACATATATGTATATACACACATATGCACACAGAGTATATAAACACTAAACAAAATACATCAAGTTTTGATCATGATCAAAGAAATATAAAACCCAATTAACTCACTCAACAGAAAAGATTATCGAGTTAAATGATATGGAAATATCAGAAAAATTCATCTAACTCTACTAGAAGGATTATCTTTTTTTGTGGAGTAAAAACAGACTTTTATCTGCCACTAAAATAGTATTTAATATTTTCTTTCCCAAATAATGGGTAAAAAGAGTTAAATTATGAAGATCTATATTTCAAAAAGTGAAGGCAAATATGTCATAAACTAGTCATAACAGTCCTAAACTAGTYTGGCAAAACCTTGGACCACAATGAGGAGGGAAAAAAAGTCTAATCCCCTAATGCAACGTCCTTCCTCTTGCACCTTAATGGTGATTAAAAAAATAACAGACAACAGGATTTTGACATACACCTGCTGTAAAGCTTGTGCTTAAGTTCTTTCCTAAATTAGGGCTTTGGGAAAAAAATTTAGACAAAAAAGTGTGATTTATTATCCCTCAGATGTCCTCTTTCCCTTAGGATCTGAAATGCATGCAGAATCCCATTCTAAATCTCCTTACAGACAGATGAGTGGAAAGATGCTTGGTGTGGTGACAAAATAGAACAAGAAAAACAACTTTGTAAGAGGAATCAGTGCTGATAACAAGGCCACTTATCAGAGGAACCAAATCACTGAAGTGAATTATAAAAAGCAGCATTTGGGACACAGAGTATAGGCAAGGAATATGTGCTCTGATAAAATAAGCTGAAARACATTTTGTTTTCTGAAAATGTAGGATTTTACTATGCTTTTCAGTGCAACCAGTCCCAGGTGATTTTTTCCCCCGTTTAGCATGCATAACACTGCCTGGTAGATAAACATTGCTATATTCAAAACCATCTGTATTTTTGGACACTTTATTAATGGAATTTTGGGAAATATTTAGGCCACTTTTGCTTTGTTGCTGGTTCTTGTTATTCCTTCCATCGCTGAAGAGCCCACAATAAATAGAATTTCTTTGTAAAGGCTTTCATACACGATAATTAAGTTAAATGGATAGTTTGAGTGCACAGGAAAGAAGTAGGTGTGTGATGTTCCTTTAATTTCACAGAGCATGTCTTACTAACCACATATGAAAACATATATGAATATAAACAGGAATGACCATGCAGCGAGAAGCAATTGGAACATTTGTAGCTCTGCATGTCATTAAAATGAAAGGTATGTCATGATCCTGACTTTTAGCAGTAGCATACCATAAATTAGACGTGGCATCATTTGGTGGTAAACTGCAGTTGRTGGAATTAAAGCATAATATACGCCTCCTTAATGACAAGTGTGCTGCAATATATTTAAATATTTTTTGTTCTCTATTAAAATCAATTTTCTCCACAGCATTTAACAGGGCTGAAAGAGTCTAAGATATAATCATATGTGATATTTAGGAAATCTTGACATACAGCTTTGCATTAGACTTTCAGCTAAATTTTGTGGGACATTATTTTGTCTACTGCATAAAATATCATTCTAACTCCATTACTCCTAGTTAAAAAATAATAATTTTAATGAATGAAATGCATGTACAATAAGGTGAAAATGATTTAATGAGGATGTGATGGCACACAGATTTATTCAGCAGTAAGTGCTAAACACAAGCAATTACACCCTGAAAACAGGTGTTTGGTCATGGCAGTTCACACACTTCATTATCTCTGTCTTTTTCTTCTATCCATTATCTTTTTTCCTCAGTTCTATAATGCATGAGCTAGGTGGTTTACTTTATTCTCTCTAATCTTTTTTCCCTGCTTGCCTTATTTACAGTCATTTGTCACACACATTTTTCTCTCTGCCTCTAGTTTTCATTGTTTTGTACATTTAAAACAAAAATGCAAACATGAAGATACTCTACTGAAACTACTGATCTGTTTTCAGGGAGCACACTTTACAGTCTGCACAATTTCAGAAGTGAATGGAACACAGTACCAGTGAAAGAAATAATATGCAAAGGGATTTTTTTCAAGAGGGCTTCCATATAAAATGCACTTAAGAAATCTGAATAGGTTTTAACAAAAATATACAAGATTCATATCCACAAAACAAAACGAAAATGATCTTCTATGATAAATCAAATAGTAAAAAAATAATTAATTTCTTCTATGATAAATCAATAATAGAAATAATGACGCTGTTACACATAAATAATAGTCAAAATAATTAAGTTGCATTTCTAATCATTTTTTGAGCAGAATAGTTATTTTAAAGTGCTTTGTTCCTTTTGATCAGTGTATCCCCCTGTCAGTAACACATTTGAAGTAGTTTGCATACAACATTGCACAAGGAACTGCTAGCCAACAGTGATAGCTTCAGAAAACGAATATATTTCAGGTTTTCCTTAAGTCTGTTTACTAATGGTGTAGTTATATTCTGATCTAGCACCCTGATAGACTGAAAGTACAATAATAATTAGGGTCTGCTTTTATGGCAAACCTTGCCTGAGGGTACTGTCTTGCTCTTGTGCATTAAATAAACTGCTATTTTGTCTACTTTCTACATACACTTATAAATGTTGCAAAGCTAGGAATCATTTTTACAAAGTTTTGTTGCACATGTTTATCAATGTTTTAGAGGGTTACCTTGCAAGCTATGCACGCTCCTTCATGTCACAGCCATGCATTATTTATGAAATGCCTGTATAACGATGCATTATTTATTCTCTGACATTTATGGCACTTCCTGATCTAAAAGTCTTTATGAAATGGTACAAGAAACAGGAGAAATAGGAACACTTTAACATAAAAATCTACAATTAAGAATGAATGACAAACAAGATTTATACTATTAATTTTTTTAATATTTTTTATTTTTTATAAGAAAGATTTTTAAGAAAGAGTCAGGATTCCTACTGCCTTGTAAATAGGAATTGGACTTCAAAGTTCACCATTCAGGAATTAATGTTTTTTTTTTCCTGGTTGAAGATGGACATAAACATTTTTGAAACATTTCTCTCTGAATAGTAGGTTGCTATTTCTGAGCTGTAGTACTTAGGGTTCCTTAGAAGGCTTGAAGGTTAAGGGCTGAATAAATGTGAATTTAATTTTTTAATAATCATGAAATGATTATTTCCTTTACAATTCAAAAGATAAATTTCATGGTAAAACTATGTAAAAATTTATTTGTACATGTTTGAGAGACATTTTTGGTGAAATCCTAAAGGAGGAATTAAGACCAAGTCTTCCAGTGTCATTGTTCACAAGATTTACATGCAAATCCTTATCAGAGGTGGATTTTAACCAGCCTCTAGAGCTCTAAAGGAGGGGAGAGCCCAAGCCTCTTAAGGGGCTCCACATATCAAGGGATTTTTGGTTTATTCAGGATGAGTAGGTAAGGTCAAGTACACCTGTCCATCAGCCTGGAGAGCAAGCAATCGAGTTCTTCCTAAATGTGATGGGCAGATGTGGCAAGTCTGAGCCAGCTGTGTGAGTGGAAAGCATGCACACCAAAGAACCAGTCATTTTAAAATCTGTTCTTCATCATCCATACATACTCAGCTTAGATGCAAAAGTGAAAAAAAAAGTATCGTACTAATAGACTAATAAGAAATAGATGTAAAAAAAGAAATCATTTCAAGAAGTCAAGAAAAGAAGGAAAAAGGAAAATTAGTTTCCCAGGGACAAACTTATTAATAATTCCACCATGCTAGGATTTCTCTACACTGATTTGCTGAGAGTAGTGTGTGCAGATTTTCAGTTTAAACCCTGACAGTCTTTAGCAAACAAAAAGGATCTAGTCTTTCATCTACTTCTCTATTTCACTTATCTATCCCATCTATCCATTACTCTGACTCCTACAAAGAGAGCATGGAGGACTTAAACAAARAAAAATTATAACTGGCCATGCGGCGGAGAGAGGAAGAAAAGATYTGCAACTTTATATATTCAATGAGGCGATTAGAGAGGGGAACACAATCAAACAAACAAAACAGAATCCCTCACATTTTTCTTACAGTGTCAGGATAGTATGTCTCATTTTTGATATGTTAAAAAATTAGTTTGCATTGTGAAAGGATAAATAATTCCAACTGACAAAAAAAATAGGGAGACAACAAAAGGTATGAGGCAAAAAATGGTAAGAAATAACAATAATGTCAAGGGTAAGATTTAAAAAGACCATCGAAATAAACTCTTTTTCAAAATCTGCTTCTATTACAATTAACTTGATAATGATAATTGGAGAATATGTGCTTATAATGAAACTACGAAGCTTCTTGAAACACATTTGATACCATAACTAAGAAAAATGTAATTTCTGTTTATCTGAGGTTGCATAAACAGCCCTATTTCTGCATTAGTGCCTATTCATTATCGTTCTATGGCTGGTTTAGCTCTTCCAAATGGTGGGGGGACTTGAATCCTATTGCTAACTCTACAATATTTTGTTTGTGACACTGACCGCTCACTCCAAGATAGAGTTCGGAAAGCTAAGTTTTAACTAGAATAAAAAAAYATATTTTGCAGACTTTTGACAACTTAATTGGAATCTCAATTTGAAAAATATTCATTCACATCAGTAACCAAAAGCTAACAATTTTGTTTCACTTCTGTTCCATTTAAGTAATAGCAGTACTTAATAGCAGGATTTGGGAAAGGGATAATTTCTTAGTGATAAGGAATAATACCTAACATTATGCAGAGCATTCTGCACCCTCAAAATGCTTTGCAGGAACTAAATATTCTTCAGAATCCCCTTGTGAGTTAGGTGTACAAACCATTATGTCTCACTTCAAAGATGGAAAAAATTTAAGAATTTTTTTAATTACTCAAGCTTATATTAGTAAGTGTCCCAAAAGCCATAGTACTCAGATAGTCCTACTTGCTAGCCCTTTTCTCAATCCCAGAACTATCAGGCATCTGAGCTTCCCCCAGACTTGTCCTTTTATTCCACTTAGACTTCTTGTCTGGGAAGAATTTCAGTATCTCAGATTTTTCCACAATATATACCCTATGGGTTTATTGTCCTGAAGGAATAAAGGGGTTGTCAGGATTATGGTACATCCAGAAATTACAAAGCCTTTGCTCATGGAGGTACCATCAATGCAGTATATGGATYAACGCCTTTAGAAAACTTCAAATCTCCTGTGGATATTACTCGACTCACTGGAGCTAATTCAGCACATACGTGGTAGCTCTCACGCTTTCCTGACCTAGTGAGCACATGCTGAACCAGTTGTCTCCACATGCGTTCCCTGTCTCTTTTCCGAAACATAAGGAAATGGYAGGTCATATGTGGTGTGATATATGCAGCACACGAGAAACTCACTACAGATACTACACAGTGATTACATATACATGTTTTATTTAAATTCCAGAAAGAAATATTGGAGACCTACTCAGACCATACCTCCATATTTAATAAAAACTCATTAAAAATATGCACAAGGTAAATTAGTTTGAATTAAAATAATAATAATTTGTGGTAATGTTACRAAACACTGACATTGAATTCTTTCTACTAACCTAGAGGTCATATTTTCACAATACACAATGAATTATCTGCACAGCTGCAAACAATATCAAGGGAGATGAGCACAGCATTCCTACAGAAGTTATTATAGCTGGGAAAAAATATTATCTGTGGAATTATATTTTCAGCTTCCTTTCCTTTCTGAAGGGTGGGCTTTCAAGTCATCCAGAAGGGGAATGTGCAGTGACAAGCAGGTAGTGTTCCAAATCTGGCAGGGCTCATTTTAAAAAGGGCATATGTGTTGGTGCATATTCAGTGTTCCTTCTATTTTACTGGGAAAAGGATTCGTTCTGAGTCATACCCTCAGCGGGGATGCACTAGCCACCACAGTTTTAACCCTGTTACAGGGCCCCTCTTTCCTCCCTAATCTCACAATAGCCTTTATGTGCTACATCAGTTCTGTTTAATTATCTCTGCACCAAAAGCCATGGCAAATACTGAGATTTTAATCTTCAGTTTACCTGAAGAAATGAATCAAGCTCAGACCTGGTATAAATCAGTGCAACCCTGTGAAATACTGTTCTGTGTTTCAGTCTTGGCCCACAGTTTTCAATAATTTGTTCCACAAATGAAAACATCTGATGATGATAAATATAATCAATATTTTTCAGTTAAAATATCAATATTAACATGGTTTACCTGAAAGGGCAAGTTATTATTGAACTGTTTTCAAATTGTATTATTGCAGTGGTTAGAACTTGCTGTAATATTTTAACACGTAGAACTTGGAAGTTTTTTTTTTTTTTCAGTTGATCAGTGGCAGATAATCTTGTGGCCTAACCCTGCAACACAACCCCACTATACACTTTCCATCACATTTAGGCACAAGAGGGTCATTCAGGTTATCATTCATCACACCAAATTTTGGACATTTATTTCCTATTTCCTTTGTCTAGCTATCAGAGAGAGGCAGAAATACACACTTTTCAGATTAGAAATACCATCTGGAGCTGCCTCTCCATTTCCCACGTCTGGCAGTCCATGTCGGAAATACATTCATAATAAAGGCACTTAAKGGCTGAAGTTCGGTGTAAACAAATTGGTCCTTCAAAAGTTTGAGCTTTAAATGAATGAAGTTAACTTCATTCTTCAGATTTGGTTCAAAATTAAAGATAAATTTTCACAAGAATGAAGTAATTTATAAAAATAATGTGCTACAAATTATAAATTGTGTGCTGACTCATCAGTGACAGATGACTAAGTATAAACTAATTTTGTATCTGTGTTTTGAGAAATATCAGGAGGGCCTGTTTCTTATTACCCAATTTCCACACCAGCTAATATAAATACAGGCTTAGCCAAGCAAGCTCTCTTATCTTTTCTTTCTACTAATAAAACTCTGGCAATCTACAGTCATTAATTCTGAAGGAAAAATTTGAATCCACATCCCTAAAATATTAACAAGACCTTTTGCTGAGTCTAATTTTTATAAATACATTACATAACTAAGTATCTTTTTCTAATAGCAGATAAGGCTATTTTAAAATACTTAATGGTATATCGGATTGTTTAATTTATATGGAAGCTACTTTAACAGTGATTTTAGCATTTCAGAGACCAGACACTCTAGTAAGTACAGAAAATTCTGATACTGCATACCAAATGGCGCTGTCATCGTAAGAGAAGTTTTACATGGGGAAAACTTACTAAAGACTGTATGATTGATTAGTATCCTGGAATGTGCAACTCATTGGTCAGCCGACTAATGTTTCAGCATTGTAAAATAAATATATATATATGAATCACACTATGATCTCCTAAATAGTTAAGTTCATACTCTTCAAGTATACTTGTAGGCATACAAAYGTTATTCCACAAAACTAAATGCATTAAACTCCTAATAATAGCCTGGTCACGATTTGAATTATCAGAAGATATCTTACAGTCAATTGCTACCTATAGCCCATCTACCTCAGAAAGCCCTTCGTGTATAGAAGTGAGTTAAATCTATGGCTACAACTTCTACTGTTTTCTCGAAAGTGTCRTAGATCTACAAGCTATCCCCAGCTGCTTCTTTTTCTGTGCTAATATTTGATTTAGCTGAAGTGTAAAAAATTTGCTAGATAACTCCTTTAAGTTTCATTTATTTCTAAACTACTTCAAGTACATAAATTCCAGTTAACTTAGGCAGTAATTTCTACAGATKAAATTAGCTCAACTTCCAGCTGTTTCAAACAAATGTACAGAGATGGGGGGGCACCCAATCCCCACACAAGAGTCAAAGGAGCTTGCTTTTGGCCACTCTATTTCACTCTCCCCATCACAAGAGCAAGAGGCACAACTTTGACGACGTTGTGAGAGAGCCTTCCATAAAAGTGGACTGGAATGTAGCTCTCAAACATACTAGCTGCAGTATTTCGCGATATCAGAGATTTGCGAAGGGCTATTATAAGGTTATCACAAGTTTTATCACAAGTTTTGGTGGGTAATTTTATGGTCTAATTTAGACATCTAAGGAAAGTGCTTCCAAGAAGCATTTAAGTTTAGGATTCCCTCTGCAGTCAAAATTTTTCTTAGGGGAAAAAAATTACCCATTCTGTTAACAACTGAATCCATCTGAGGTGCCAAAAATACAACCAAACTAAACCAAAACAAAACAGTATCATATTTACCATTCCTTTCAGAGCATCTTTCATCAGGAAAATGAATCAGGTGAATCACTCAAAGCTCACTCCCAAATATTAAATTGACAAAGAGCTCATCTCCAGACCTTCAGCTCAGACTTGTGAGGGGTAGATTAAGTCTGTTAACTAAAAAGGGAGGAAGAGAGTCTAAATAAAAGGCTTGTATCCAAGATAAAAGGAAAGACAACTAATGTATTTGGCATCTTTTTCACCATTTTAACCCTTTTATTCTGAATCTACTGCTGTAAGAGAAGAAGTTACAGCATTAAGCATTTCTTTTAGACTGCTTAAGTCAAACGTGTCTAATACTGGAAACCATTAATTCAGTTAGTCATTAATTAAGTCAGTTAAGTGTTCATCTGTGAGTCTTATAAGGGATAGTATTTAAACTACTATGGACTGCCCAAGCTTGCTGAATCTCCTGAGAAATTTTTAATCTGTAGCTAGTTTTTGTCATAAAGCAAACAAAAAATAMATGTTTGTGCTGCTCATGCATGGCTGATTTCCCCTATCTTTCCCTGTCTTGGCACTAAATCCCCTGCCCATCTTCAGCAATATTTAACATGTGAGAAGGAGTCTGAATGATTCAGAGGGGCTTCATGAAATAACCAGGAGAGAAATTGTTCACACCCAATTTTCACAAAGTCTCAGYGCCAGCTCAACTTTATTGAGTGTCAGCAAATTTGTACAGAAGCTCTACCGCAAGATGAAACAAGGCTTCATTGGTTCTTTGGCACAATAAATTGCTTATTTTCCCCTTTCATATATCTGGGAAAGTTAGAGAGAGATTTTTGTATTTGATACTTTAACAATTTTTAAATGCTGGGATCACTGCCTACTCAAAGTGATCAGTTCAAGGCTACAGTCTGAAAGTTCATATTTCTCATCAAGGAGTTCATATTCCATCTACAGAGAAGAACTCAGGTTAGCATTATAATTCCCACAAGACACCTATGAAATCAGTGTTTTATTTACGGAAATAATAAGTCTCAATTCTTAAACAGTTACCATGGGGGATTACTCAGTTAAAAAACACAAATAAACAAACAAAAAACCCATGTAGTTTCAACTCAAACAGCTACRGCAAATAATCAACTCTGTTTTTTCCCCTTTCCCTCTCCTTTATGTTTTCCGTAAAACAATGTYTAAAAACAAACAAACAACAAAAAAGAAAGTRTGAATGGCATGGAGAGGAAAACATTCTGCACACAGGTGAGGAAGYGAACCTTCCCACGCTTCGGGGACAGCACTCTCGTGCTTAGCAAAAGGAATTTCCCAGCTGACCTGAGCAGAGACAGGAACCACCTTTGGACGAAGGCAGCTAGGACCGCAGGTCTTYGAGGACGAAACTAAATAGGTTAGTCTCTTGGGAAGAGGGAAAAAATTAAAATACACGCAGATGGTTAAAGTGCTAAGAAGAACTGGCCTTGATGATTTCAGAAACAGAAAGACAGGACAGAACACATTGCAATAGTTACACTGTTTTCAGTAGACTGAAAATAAATTCAATTGTGCCTCAAAAAATGGAGTCAGTATCAGTAAAAGCCACTGTTTTGTCCTCACTTGCTCCTGATGCTTCACACAGTGTGCTAGAGCCTGTCATAGTAATCCTGAAATTATGAAACAATAAATGTGTGACAGTGATGAAAATACGGAAAATAATTACCACCATACTTTTATTTATTTTTAAGTTTGTTTCTTTAATAGTTACTTCTCTGGGTTCCTTTGTTTGTTTGTTTGTTTTAATTTAAACATTTATATCATTTTCTTTACTTGTATTCTGAGGGTTGCATTATTGAAGGAACTATTTGGAAAGTAAAAATTACATTTTTATAGGAACATTTTTCCCCTGGACATTTACTGCAACATTTAAATGAAAAGATTTTGTCTTGCTGACTGAGCATTAATGTTATGAAATATACTCACTGCAAGTAAGGGAAGAGTTCTTTATAAATGTGCTGTTTCATCATAGTGTAGGTTGTTACAAGTCTCTTGTTGCTAAAAAATCCCCTCCATTTCTTTGAGATTCTGTGATCAAGAACATTCCAAGATTAGAAAAATAGAGCTACTTTCTATTTCTAATACAGGATGAGTTTCTGTGACCTAGAGTAGCTAGTTCTGTGCTTTGTTCCTTCCAGTTTGTCATCAGTAAAATTTAAGCGGAAATATTTTCTGCTAGCATGCTAAGACATCTTCTACAAACATAATTTTGGAAATACAGAGTAAGGATGGTAACATGCTTGTCAGGTAAAACAAGTCATTCACATGAAGTAATTATCCTACAAAAATAATTAAGAATGTGAAATACGTCTCTTTCATGCCAAGACTGGAACATTTATGCTGCAAAGGCAGCTTTTGGTTGTGGCAGTCTCATAATTGTATGTGGTTGTTGTTTGTGGTAGTTTATGGAAATWAGATACCTCCCTCATTTTTCTCTCTTATTTCTCTTCTGTTACAAATACCAAATCTTTTACCAGTGTACCTGAGAAACAGACCTATTTAGATGCTACTAGAGATCMTGAAAGTATATTGATCATCATGTCCTTTCTTGAGTGAAAAAATACAAAAGGCTTCTGAAAGTTAGTTGTTAACTTGAAATCTGATAGAACGGTAAAATTTACCCAAAATTTCAGATAATTAAAGAGTGATGTTCATAACCATATTTATTTTTCATTATACGCTTGATAAGTGCAAGTAAAAATTCAGTCAGGAGACCTCAGAGATTTGACAACAGTAACAAAAATATCTGCCAGCAGTACTCGCAGAGCGAAGTAGAATTTGTATAGATACAGCTTGTTTTATTTCTGGGGATGATTTTACTTTCTTGAGAATACAGAGAACAACTTTGCTGGTACAGTTACTTATTTTGGAGGCAATATTTGCTTGCCTCAGCATTTTGCCTAGCATGGCTGGAAAGAAGGACTCCTTCATTAAGCAACCAAAGCCTGAAGTAAGTCATCACTAYAAATAATGGGCAGCTCAACAAATGGAGTCATTGTCTAAGAACAGCTACCTGCAGGGTAAATGCCTAGGGTAAAAATGTATATTGTACTGCTATTTCTGACTTACCTGGAAAACTAAAATTATGAGATACCAGTTCCGGCACTAGAAATCCACTATTCCCTTGTCAYACCTGCACAGGGAATGAAAGAGTGTTTAAAGTGGAAAGAGGGTTGTTTCTTTCAGTCCAGATCATCTGACTTTACACTTGAAACAGAGGGGGGCTTCCTAATGGTGAGTGTTAGAGCACTTGCTTGGAGCAAGAAAACTTCAGTTTTTCTTCCTTCCCCTCCAAGTTGTTGCACACACTCGCTTCACATGGAGGGAATAAGGTTGTGGCTACACTCTGCCTTCTATAAACTCAAACTAAGAGAATTTTTGAAACAAYCAGGAAATCTCATTTGCAAATAATGCACAATCACCTTGTGGAACATACTGCTGCTGCACATTACAGAGATCATCTGTAGAAATGGTTCAGAAAAAGATAAGACCCATCAACCCGCAGAGGCTGATTCCATCAGCGGTCATTAGTTACAGCGTATGAGGTGTAAGCTCCAGCGTGGGGACCTCCTGAACAACACACTGTCAGGAGCTGTGCAAGTCACCCAAGTTAAAATCACTCTGAAGATGTGCCATCTCTTATACCCGTCCCCTCGGTGTTCCCTACCGACCTGTCAGGGAGAGGATATTGGACTACACAGGCCGTGTGCTCAACTTGGGATCTCCAGCTCCTGCCTCCATCTCAGGCCCTGATCTTTTCCCAGGGTCACACAGAGCCAAARCACAACTAGAGTGGGAACACCAAACTGCAAGTAGAGTGTGTGGCAAGAGCATAACGTACGAGACTCACAGGTCCGAGCAGAGCAGGTAACGTGCCTTACAAGCCTCTTGAGATGGAAGGTACACTGAATTTTACAACAGTCCTTTCTTTAAYGAACCGAGGTGCAGACCTGTCAAATTTCAAGTGCTGATCACAAAAAAGGCACTTGCCTCACAATCTCAGCACATAAGCCTGGGTCTCACGCAGCACAGTATTCCAACCTCTTTCCTGTCGGGCGCCCTGTAATGCGATCTGCTAAGCATATGCTGATCTAGCACATGGGTTCATGGGACAAGAGAGCATTGCTGCTCCCCTGCAGCAAGGCGGCATGCCACGCAGCTGGACTAAGTCTGCCTGGAAAGCATTTCACCCTTTGCAGCCTCAGTGCAGGAGATACTCTGTGTCACATGGCCCACGACAGCAGTATCTCAGGTATTAAAGAAAATCCTTGTGATGTCTGCTAAACTGGACAGATCCAATTTATTCACAATCAAGCTATTAGAAAACACGCTTCACTGTAGTACTGCCACAAACTGGACTTCCTAAGCCTGAAAAAACTATCAGCATGCAGCTGATTTCAAGAATAAACTAGTCTAYTATTATATTTAGTTTATTGTGCCATTCACAAACTCTCTCTGGAAGTTGCAAATTAACTGTGATAAATGAACCCCCAAACATTCAAGTGCTACACAGACTAGTACAACACAGTGAGAGTTAAAACAGATGAAACAGAATCTCTGTGTTAAAGTTTAATACCTGGAAATATAGCAACTATCAAACTGAGAAATATCATTATAAAAATTAATTATCATTAACCTTAGCAATTATCCAAATGAAATTTTTTTTCTAAGCTATATATATTTTAATTTAACATGAGCAATACATCGCATCACTTCTGAGCACTAAAAAGCTTAAGAGATCTCTGGGACAATACTATCATGCTCACAATTTTTTTTTAATTATATAAAATATATATTTTTTTATATATATATGCATGTTGTATGTGTGTTTCTTCATTCTCACCTTCAAAAGTCAGTTCAAAATAGAACAGGATGAGCAAGGGTGGCAGAATATGTCTTATGCTCTTTAACTGTACCCCTCAACTTATTTTTTCCAATGACAGTTCACAGAAAATGACACATCAGTTACATCCATGTGGGGATAAAACCTACTGTAATTTCCCCAATTAATTCTGATCTCTTAGCTTTACTTGACTCCCCAAACTTAGCTTATTAAGATCTATCCATTATTGTGTGGGTCATATACTTCTGTTGTCAGGCTTTCTTGCCTTCGTCTTTCTGCCTTTCAATAGGAGGACCCTGTCTAAAGAGAATTCATAACAAAGAAAATTGTGTTTTATAAAGTAGAATAAATGTAAAGGTGAAAGAATGAACACAGTGCCAGCCTATTTATTTAGGTGTCTAATAATTTTCAAAATCTATTCCTTGCTTTCCTGGAAGAGACACTGATTGTACTATTCACTGGTGACACTGCTAGTTGGACAATTTACCTATACTTTGCACCTTACTTTAATGATGCATATAGCAGCTTTTTTTCTCTTTTCCCTCTCTCTTCATTGGAGAAAATCTTTTCCTTGTCTTACAATTACTGCCAGTGATCATACTTACTTTTGCATAAAATGCTTATTTCAGTAATTGGTTATATTTCAGGTGAGATTAGATAAATAATGATAATCTGACATGGTATCCAAAAAATAAAAAATAAAAAGGTAGAACTAGTAATAGTGAAGCAATTCATGTGTACATTTAAAATATACCTTCATCAGCATTTAGCCTACACTGCCTTTCATAAGCCATTACAAAAAACTGGAATGGTCACTAGCACTAGAGTTTCTTAAGGTGTGTTAGGGGGAAGGAAAATTAATATTAATTTCAGACATGTACAGTGTAAGTTTATGAAGAAATAAGAGAAATGTTTTCCAGACAAAAACTAAAGTCAGTTAAACAAAAAACAGAAAACAAAAAAAACCAAACCAACCAACCAAGGAAAAAAAAAAACAAAACAAAAAATCACACACTAGTTCCTCTTTCCCTTTTTCAGTAGTCATTTATAAAAAAATAGCAAAGGAGAGCAAGTGGTCAATTCTTACCGTGCTTTTTCACCAAGTAACCTACCTCTTTGTTTCCCTCTCCCTGTGCTTCCCCTACATTCGTCAGCTAGCAGTTACAATACAGTTAAATATTTAAATTATTGCGTTTAGTGGTTAAATGTTCTCCAAAAAGATATGTTGGCCTATGATACCCAGTGATCTGGGTGCCTGATCACTTGACATCCAAATGCTATAGTAGGATCACAGATAACCAAGAGAAGATTGCATGCACTTGATCCTCTAGCGAGTACAGCCATTCACAGTAACATTTACCCTGGTCGTATTCTGCACAAAAGTCAAGCTTCCGACAGTGTTATTTCYATTTAGTTCATTCCAAACCGCTACCCACTGCTGCTCAACAACCTGACTAGGGAATCGCAGCTTCTTAGCTGCTGCTGCATCCTCTCCTTTCTCGGCCTAAAGATGACTTGTGTGCTTTACCACAGAAGACTACCTCCTTCCTTCTGCAAATTAATCTAACTCCAGTTCACATTGTAAGGAAAAACCTATAAAACCCATTTTATATATATATATTTTTTATTTAAAGTTACTTATAACCTAGTTTCTCCTCAAGGTATTTAATGAATTTTAAAGAGAACAGCCTGCTTTCCACAAAAATCATGTGGCACTTATGGCTACTGGCATCAGATACAAAAATGGGTTAGCAAATTATTATTTGTAATTCATATTGAATTTGCAGATGAAAATCAGATTCAAACAGTAGGGTGAGGAGGAGAAAAACAAAACAAAACAAACACATCAGCCTGTYGTAGGGATTCCAAAGCTATTCAAATATTTGGATGCATGTCTGCACTCAGGTGTAACCTACCTGTAGAAAATCTGCAAGAAAATGTTTACCAGCCCCCCTTTTAGCACAGCCCCACCTGTAAGCGTGGAAAGGCCCAATCCTCCATATTTTCTCTCATACTGTACTACAGCGATGTCACATAGCTGCCACGAGGCAGATAAGTCTGCTGGTGTGCTGCTTTGAGGGACTCRCTGCAAGACCATGTGAATGCTACTATTTGCCTATTCCCAGCAAGATTTTGTTGGCAAGAGATGCAGAGCGTGGATCTGAAAGTAGCTAGCTGCCCTGTGCCGCATGCGAGAAAGCATCAGCAGAGCCAAATTCTCCTAACGAATTCTGAAAATCTCCTACCAAGTCCACTTGTTAAAAAAAAAGGTTAAGTATGTCCATAAAAAAATACAAGATAATAAAGAGATTTGGGATGTCTAATGCACGTTGCTTTCTATTTCTAATGCAGAAACAGCTCTTAAGCATGACTAAGAGGAGAATTCRGTTTACACAGGACTGTTAAAGCCACAATATGTTTTGAAACCACAGAGACTGATTTACAGTAAGACTGAACAGCCCCAAAGTATATAGCCCCACTGTACTATTCTATTACTTTTTTCCTCCTATGCAACCCATTACTACAACACTGAGATAGCCAGTCAGGACCTATACGTTTTCCTTTGAACTTCTGTGGTCCTATTACCTTTTCTTGGTTTTGGTTAAGGCATAGCTTAGCCTCTTACATTAGTATTTGTTGACTATATTTTGCCCACCTTGAACTTTTATTTACTSATCTGCCTAACACATAGTTCTGTAACTTCAGGTTTCACAGAGTATGTGATTGTTCCCACCATTTTTGAAGTGGAAAAGAAGAAAAAAATGACAATCCAAACTCCTGGCAAACTAGCTAGTCTCAAGATCTTTCAACTCAGCAACTAGGTAATTGAAAGTTTAGTAAATGGAAGTACTATCCTATCATCTCTCATACTTAGTCCATATCTTCAAAAGGAAGTGATAGGTTAAAATATTATGTATTTTCATTTGGACCATAAAAAAATTAACTCGGTATTGAAATATTGTGATTATTATTGATTTGTTTTAGTCTTCAGCCACTGAAGGTCTTTGATCTTTCAYAAAGCAGCTTGTTTTTCCCCCCAAAAAGGGAAAGAAGTACATATTTTCCTCTAAAACAGGGTAGTACTTCTACTATATTTCTTATCACTGTCAATTCCAGAATGTGGAAAAGGCACAATTTATGCAAATACTCTTCTGATCACAGGAGACATCTGACATTTGGAAAGAGAGAGAGAGAGAGAGAGAGAGAGAGAGAGAGAGAGAGAGAGAGAGAGAGAGAGATCAAACCTATTTATCATAGGATAATTTTGAATTTGTAAAAACCAAATAAATGACAAAATGACAGGTTGGAATTCTCTTTCATACACACAGAATAAGAAAGTATGTCTAGTCACGTACCATAACAAGCTGTTAAGGGATATGGAGGGCAAAAAGAAAAGGGCATACAAAAGCAGTAATAATGAGTTTCAGGTTCATACTGTCCAGATAAATCTTTCTGTATTTTTATAGGCTCAACTTGAAGGAAAAGCATAATAATAAGACTGGCAACTTACAACTGTTAAAAGTCATAAGAGCTGAACTCTAGATTCCTAGCAGTCATAACTAAYGTCTAGAAAAGAAAGTGAATTTAATGCTGATATCCTGGAAATTATTTCCAGGTACATGAGGGGTACAAGAGGGTACAGTTATAGCTTTATATAATAATACCTCAAAATTGACTACATCACCTGAAAGATAGTACATCAAAGTACTGAAATTTATCTGCTTTACTACAAATAAGATTTCTTACATTAATTTCAGTTTATGGTAAAATTAAAAAGCAATATTAACTGTCAAAACAAAATTAGAGTTAAATATTGTGTCACAAGGTTTTTTTGCTTCCAACTCTCTCTTCTTCAGACACAGGGAAGGCCCATTCAGTGCATGGATGTATCTACATTTGTTACACACGTTCTATTTCTCTCTCTCACATTCTCTCTTAGAAAACAAGAAAGGGGGGGGGGAAAGACTGACCCTATTTTGTGACAAGAAATTTTTCTTTATTTTTTTCTTCCTATTTGTTAGATCTATGAACAAATTTGTTATAATTATTCTTCAAATATTGTGAATTTTAAAGTAGTGCATTTCCTGGTATTGCATGTTCTGTCATCAGGAATATATTAATTCAGATTTCCAGATTTTAGTAATCTGTTTTAGTATTTCTATTTTATGCTCAGTACTATGAAAAAAAAATGAATATATAGCACCTGAGTATTTTTCTAACACTTTTACTGGAAAAAAATAAGAAAAGTTTAGCTGCTATTTGGAAAGATTAATCATATAAGGTCCTAGGSCCAGGTTTACCTAAATAAGATTCTGATATGACTTCAGTAATCTCTGTGGGGTACCTGACTCTGACTTTATTTGCAAAAATAGTAAAAGCTATTGCTAGGTATTTGAAAAATACTACAACATTGTGGTGAAACTTGTACCTGAATACTTCAATTCCCATTGACGTCAGTACTTTGGCAATAATAAGAGCAGATTTCCTGTTGGCTTCACTGAGAGCAGAGGCAGACCRGCAGCTTTTAGAACTATATTTTTGATTCTTTCATTTTGACCAAAAAAAAGTGACGTTGCATGAAAAACTTGAATGGTAATGACCGCTGTTTTATTTATATTCTCCGTACTTTTCCTAAGTTTCTCAAAGACAGAAAAAACACGGAGAACTAGTTTCCTCTTGAATTCTATTTGAGTCTCTCTCAAGCAGAGATTTTGGAGTGCTCCTTAGAACAGGCCCCTTGGCTATTTATCTTCGTTACTGCTTCTTTACTTTCTTCCTCACATGGAATGAGCATGTTCCTTTAAGATATTGTTCATTCTTACAAAAAAAAAAAAAAAAAAAAAAAAACAGTTTTGTTACTTGTTAAGGATAAAATACAGCAGAATTCTGAGCATATTTATATCATCTGATGAAGAATATTAATGGAAAATAATTAGGTATGACACAAACTCTTGGAAATGTGTTGTGCTGGGAAATGCCTCCTGAAGACTCAGGGACGGCTGACTCAACCTGTGGGTCTCATAGAGGATCAGAAACCTCCAGATATAGTCTTAAGCAGCCACTGAAAATAGAATAGATCATTGTGGAGGGAGGGAGGGGGAAGAGAGAGAAAAGAAAAAGGCCATCAGTATTTCCCCTCTTCCTTGAAAAGGAGCAATACATTGTAATGTCATARGACAAATGCAGGGCTTGTTTTACGAAACTCAGTCCTATAAGATCAACAGAGAAGACAAAGTGTTTCTCCATAATTGCAATTATTTTCAAAACTCCTTGAAGTGATTGGCAATCAAGCTTAAAGTTTTAGGAACAGTCAGAAGATATTTAATGCTAAATACAGCAATGAACATGCTAGTATTTTAAAAACAATACCTGTTACAAAGCCTTTGAACACTAGTATCTATCATGAAAAGCAAAAGGAGTCAGAAGCAGTTGGCAAGAGAAACTCCAAAAGAGGAAATCTTGCTGAGGAAGTCTCTCTCCTGCCTGCAGTTTGAGAATGGTTTCTTCATTTCTTTATCCAACCTCATCGTCTTTTTTCTCTATTTTTTTAATTATTTTTCAGATTGAGTGGGCAGAAAACAATATTATTTTGGGAGTAGTTTGTTCTTTAGTTGAGCTTCTTCTTGACTTATGGTCACTTGAACACATTATGATAAGGTAAACTAGCTCGTGAACTTGCTAAACAGCTGTAGCAAGTCCTTGTGTTCATCTTTTCAGGCCATAGCTAGTGTAAGGTCTGCAAGATAACTTACTCTTCTTCCAAAAATACATTGTATCAGAATAAGAATATACATAAAGTAGTAATAGTTAATGGTCTGTAAGCCCAGACAGCTTCCCTGATCTATTGTAACATATTCATGGAAATAAATCTTGTTTCCTCTTCAGCAGGTGTTTGAGGCAGTATTTTTGTCATATTTCTATTGTTTTGTTACTCTGAGCAATACTGTGAGCACATCTGCCGTGCATCCAAAAAACCTGAGAATGTCTATAAAATTTCTATCTGCATAAACAGGATAGAAATAGGATGAAATAGATGTTAAATGTATAAATGTAATGATAACAATGAGCTAATTCTACTTTCACAGTAAGTTTATCTAGTCACTGATTTTTATTTTTTTAGGTCAAAGAGGAAAATGGTATTGTATGTCTGTAAATCCAGTCTTTTTTCTTCTCCAGTGTAACTGCTGAGGGAATCCTGGTGATCATCTAAGATTTAGAACTCCTATAAGGAGTTTGTTCTACAATCCATGACAAATATATCAATATGCCACTTCAAACACGCAGCACAGTGATTAGAACAAAACTGMGTGTCAGATTTCTTAGGCGCACATATCAAATCCCACCTCAAACCAATACTAAAGACATTATTCTTAGATTGCTGATTGCTTGATTGAAAGAAAAAAATCAGTTATTTAATGACTCTCTTCCACTCCTAAATTTCAAATACTCATATTGAATTCAAATACAGAGCTTACTTCTGGAATAACAGTGTATATTATCAGTCAAACTTTATTTTATGAGATTAATCTGGCACCTCAGACTTAAAAGTGGTGCATTTAATGAGTTACACAGCTTTCCTGTCCCTCTAGATGAGTATGTGGCAGAATTATGATTCTGTCTTTCTTCTAGGCAGAACAGAAAGAGRATGAAACCATCTGACTTAATAAAAATACACTATTTTTTTCAACAATAACATGCTGTCTGAATAAAACATACACTAATGACAAATCTTATKATGTACAATTCTATCCTGAAAAGTGAGTAGATTTTAAAAATGACACCACTCTCACATCCCTGACCAGATTCTCAGGCTCAGAATACAAGAATTAGTTTAAAAATATTGTCTGAATATGCCTCTAAAACCCTTCGGTTCTGGATCTTTCAGGTCTATTTCCAGCTCAAATAGAATCAGAAGTTATACCTGCTGAAAGCACAGGTCACCCAAATGAAACAGTACTGGATTAGGAGGCTGTTCACCCTCAACCCTTGGGAAGAAATAACAGGGAGAGATTTTTCAAGTAGCTGTGTAATCTAGTCTCTCTGTGACTTTCAGTGAAGAGCAACAGCACAAAGCAGACGGGATTACAACATCCAGGTCCTTGTTTATATTCAAAATCATCCTCCCCCCCCCGCCTTTTTGGCATCAGAACTACAGTAAGCTGCAACACAAGCCATGTCTCATGGAGGCAAGCGCGGAGACGAAAGTGTTTGCTTTGTTTTAAATGAGCCATGTATTTGTCACTGCAAAAATATATATATGTATATATATTRTCAATAAAGGAAATAGTCTGGCTTTTGTTCAGCTCCAAGAACAAACAAACCAGTACTTACTTATCCAAGGATATAAGCAAGAGAGAAGACGAGTTTGCATAATAGAAGACCAAGTAAATATTTATCTTTGGACATTTGTCTCTGGTCAACTAACTTCATCTCTATTGAAAAGAACTAGAYCACCCTCACTGCATGTTCCCCTCCGCTCCTTCTGAAGGGGAGTTCGACAGGCCATTAGATTTTTTGTCACTGTTAGAAGCCTCTTCATACTTGATCTAAACACCAGTGTTTTTTGAGGTTTTTGAATCTTTCATCCCTCTTTGATCACAGGCTTTTGTCTTTGAGAGGTGGACACTTACGAACATGGTGATAGAACAACAACATCTTCCTCTTGGAAAGTAAAACTGTTGCTTTCCCTACGCCTGCTGCTGTTTCAGCTCCTTATGYGTAGTCAGGTGGAGTGCTGTGAGCATCGCCAGTAGCCAGTGTTTTGTTGCCTTTGATGTGCTTATGATAATTGTGTTACGATTAAGCAGCATGAGTCTAGAGAGGACAGGATTCAATCGGAGTAAGACACACAATTTGACAACAAAGTAGCAGAAAGTTGGTGTGTTCGTGCACCCTGTCAGGCCTTACTAGYTTGTGTATAAGATTTAAAWAAATAAATAAATAAAATCCCTCCAAAAACACAGAAACGCAAGCTACCTGTCCCTGCAAATTGACAAGTTCAATATATATAAAGGCTTTCAGGTCTGTCCCAGCTGCTGACTGTTCAAAAGAGACAACCCCTTTCTGAAATGGGAGGCAAGTGGAAGCACATTAACATGGCATTTGATATGCTTGATATAGACATATTTCCTTATCAGATACCTTTTGATCACTCCTTATGAGTAACTAAAGCAACTAGGATAACTGGATCTATTGGATTGGTAAAGGGGGGAAAAAAAGTGAAAAAAGACAAAAAYAAAAAAGAAAATAAAACTTACACAACTATGAAAATTCCTGCTTAGGTACAAAGTTCCATTCATTAACACTTCAGCAAATTCAGCAATGACAAACAGGCTACATATAAGTCCTTCAATTTATAAATGGAAAACAAATCTGAAAGCGGAAGTTGTTCTACAAATAGGGAATTATTACCATTGACAGTGAGCAAGAAGGAACAAACCCAGCTTGATCTTAGATTAGACCAATCACGCAAGATTGTTAACAAGGATGTGGAAGTATGCACTTAATTTGGAAATTGATCATATTTGATAAACATAGGAGATAATTACAGAACTTCAGCTGTCATTTTAGAGTATAGTATAATGATACCATTCAAAGTAGTCACATATATACATATATTTTTTTATACAAATTAATGAGGCCATTTCCTGTTAGGCTTTGCTCCATAAGAAAGTATCATCAATTAGAAGAAACAGTCACTTCTGTTGTGGATTTATCTATTTTTAAAAGAAAATACGGATCTTAAAATGGAAGAGAAAGACATTTTCCTATCATGTAGCCATGAATATTTTTCCCAGCCTAAATTAGAGAATCAAAAAAGTGAGAACTTTCCATTAAAAAGAGATAAAGGGTTGACTTCAAACATTTACTTTCATAATATTTGGGAGTTGAATCCTGGGCTTATTTAAAATGTTTTCACATTGGAAGTAATATTTTCACTTGAAAATCTGAAAAGAAATGAAAAAATAATCATTTCAAATTATGTTTGCTCATTTGTTCTCCTGAGAGAGAAATAACCACAAACATCTCACAACTGACGGAGTGGGGAAAAAAATGTTTGGATGACCTGGTGCTTGCTAATGCAGGCGAGAGGGTTGGGGGGAAGAAAAGTAGTACTTCAAGAAAAGGTACTAGGTATGTAAGAGACAGTTCAGGGTTGTAACAGCACATAGGCAGACCCAAGAACTCCATCATGGAAATCTGGATAGGCAGAGCCTTAATGCTGTTCTTCCATGTACACAAGGCAGGTAAGGAGAATTTTGCCAAAGACAATCTCTGGGATATCCCACATATCTAAGAGTCATCATAGTGTAAATCTAATCTTTGTTTAGTATATATTCACTGTTTTGAGATGGAAAGAATGCATGTATGTAACATACGTAAAATATCTACTATGAGAACTCCAAGTAGCTGAAGCAATTGTCAAGCAGTATATTATCTAAACATTTTTGATATTTGCAAATTTTTCTATAACAAGATTTATAATTGCCAATTAGACATAAATTATTGCAATAGTAAAAATAAAAAAAAATTATATGAATGAATTTTGGAAAGTTCTACGCAAGGCAAAGCATTTTTTTTTTTAATATTATCTGGAATCCTTTCTTGCACAGTTGCCCAGAATTAGAATTATCCCTCTTCTGGATTAAAGATGCATTGGTGGATTAGTCTATCACTGATGACAACATAATATATCCTTCCTAGAGGCTTAAAATGAAAGGAGGTTTGTTAACCACAGACTATGTTACAATAGAAAATAATAATAATAATACACCCTTCAACACAAAATTGTACTTAACACTAAGATTTCATCACATATAAGGTCAATGTATTTCATAAAACAAAGATCCAGGCTCACAGCCATATATCAGTTATATTCCTTTCACATCCTGTATCCCCTATAAAACTGGTAAGACATGGGACTGACTCCTATAAGGATTATACATCAGTATTATTCCTAACTTTAGCCACCTGAATATTCTCAGGAATATCAATTGGACAATTTAAATGAGCAAACATTTGGCTTAATGTTTCTTTTTGGTGCTCATATATTAATAGTTTGCAAAACTATGCATCTATATTTGAACAAGAATTCTCGTACATTAAATAATCAATATTCTTATATTTGAAATCTTTCATTTTTAAAAGAAAATTTTATACCACATCAAAGCAAAGCAAGGAGCAAGGATTTATTTCTGAAGATTTTAAATTGAGCTATGACATGCATTGACATACATAATTTGGTTTGAGAAAAAATAGAATTTAAAAACATTATCGATTCATCTCTTCACTAGCACTGTAAAAAGAGAAGTTACGTTATCCTGTAAATTAAGAGTGACATGGAGTTGATTTTCCATAGAATAGTACCATGCTCCACAAACGAAAGTTCCAATAGATGACAGACAATGTAGTCCATAAAATGATTTTCTTTGTGAACTTCTGGGAACATTTCAAAAGCCAGTAGCTATACAGTGATACCTTCTAAATGATGTCCAATTAATACTTAAGCCAAATTGTGACATTCTACTAAAAAACAAAACTTGCAGTGAAATGAGTATTACCTGTCCACAATAAAATACCATGTGCAATATTTTTTGAGGAACCTCAAGTAAAATATGTAAATTAATTGCTAGCACTAGAAATTTCAAAGACATACAATCAGGTATGATCCTTCCTGCTTAAGAGAAGAATGGTCTTGTTGAATTTATAAAGATCAGTAGAATTATTACTTAAAGAAAGTCACTACACATGGTCATAAATGTCAGCTAAGCAATGAACTTCTACTGCACTTGTGTGTTAGTGTCACCGAGACCACAGAGATTAGACATTTCTCTAGTGTTTATTTAATTAAAAATTACATATTATCACTAATGCTGCTTGTTAAATTGGACCGTTGAAGAACAGAATAGAGTTTCTGAAATGTTTGAGCACCTAGCTCACAGGCCATGTGCTAAATCCTTTGAAAGGAAGCCACTGCCAAGGGTCCCGAGTGCACAGCGGGGAAGTACTGCTTTTCTGGCAAGTAGCACTATCAGCAACAAAACTCCTATTAGAGCTACACGTTTTCATACTGTTTTCATACTATGGACTTTATAGAAAAGGTGGGGATTGGGAGGGAAAGGACTGAGTAGTGTATTCTCTGACAGAAGGAATTTACAGGTACATCTAAGTAGTCTTAAGAGGGATTGCTGTGTAATCAAGTAGCAATTACACACAGCCTTGAATCATCACTAGCTGTCTATCCTTGCACCAGTGGAACAGTTATCATGTAGTTCTCTGTTTCTCTGCAATTGACCTCAGTGACTATCACTTTTTTGACATTTAGTTACTGCATCAGTAAGCTGCAAAAGTTCAGTTGTTGTAATCACAGCCTAACTCTGAAACATTCACAGAATGCCAACAGAGATGCCAACAGGACCAAGGAGGCATCAAACATTCAAGCCAGTTAGACTACAACATTTSCAGTCACGGAACAATGGATAGCAACTCAAAAGAATTTATTTGTCTTCCACTTTGGATCTCTCYGGGATTTGGTTTTGCTTTGGTGTGCGTGCTGGGAGAATTAGAGGGAAGGCAGTGCATTTTAGTCCCAAACTCCACTTCCTTGTGTGTAAAATGCGGACAGCTCCTGTCCAGCAGCTGGAAGGAGCAACCAGCTTCCTGCAGCAGCACCGAGCCTGTGCGCCGAGGCGGCCGCCCGCGTCCTGCAGCCGCTCGGGGCCGCGCCGCCCGCGGGACCTGTCCGCGGTCCTGCAGTCGCGCCTCCCGAGGAGCCTCCCCTCAAAAGCCCACGGCCGCCAGCTATTGTAGAGCCAAAGCTCCTTGATTAAGCTTTTGGAGACGTTTACGGGCTAAGGAAATAAAAAAGCGGGGAAAAAACCCAACACAGAACACCCCCCCCAAACGCTCCTTGCAGAGCCCTGTTCAGCTCTGAAGCCCGTCTCCCCCCTGCAGCCTCTCGGGCGCCCCGGGGCTGGGCAGGAGGGAAGCCCCATCCCCGCGCACAACTTTGCTGCGGCGACCGCCGGCCCTGCCCGTGCCCGTGCCCGTGCCGAGCCCCGGCGCGGCACCCGCGGGCGGAGGGAGCCCCGCACAGTCCCCACCTGCAAAGCGGCAGACAAGACAGGCGGGAGACTGGGAGCTGCCTCGCCTCCAGCTCCTCCTTGGCGGCTTCTGGCACAAAAGAAGCCCCCTGAAGAGGGAGGGGAAGCAGAGGAGGCTCCCAATCCATTCGCGGGTAGCCCTGAATTCGCAGGATCCCCTTCCCTGCGCGGCCAGMGTCGGTGCCTGCCCCAGACCCAGACTCACGTGTGCCGTCAAATCGGGTAGCGATCGTGTCCAGGAAGGTGTTCTGGGGTGCCAGTAATCCTTTCATAACCGGCATTTTTCCAGCGCGGTGCGAGATTCCCCATCAAAGTTTGCCTACGAGGGTGGTTGGAGAAGAAAGTGCAGAGGGCGCCCGGGGGGGAGGGAGGAGGCGGAGGGAGAGGGGGAGCGTGTGGGAGGGACGCGGAGGGCGGTGCGGCGGGGGATGGCG